>NC_090182.1:28561752-28707846 GCF_024679245.1 Pseudorasbora parva
CAATGAAATACAAGGTGACGCTTACTAACTGACGCTGGATTAAACGGTAAACTTTTCTTCGTTTCATCCGGTCGGTCTTCTTCAGCCTGGAGGCCGCGTGGAGCAACGGCCCCACCCAGAGGGGCACACTAGATATGGAGACCTTATGTGAGTCATCAAAACTACAACATGTAACAATTTTCACGTTAGTGTATCTGATATCTTCAAAAACGTATCTGAGCTAGGCATACACTCATTAAACATTGAATGCACTAAACAATCGACCTGACAAACGCACACTGTGAATCAAACACTGATAGCCTATTACATCTTTACATCCAACCATTCAGAGTAAAAGGAGTGATCGTAGAATATTACCCGAACGATTGACAGAGATCAATATAAGTGTCCATTAATATAGCAGCACATCGACATTCCGCTTAGAATTGTTTCTGCTTCGGGTTGAAGGCTGGTGCGCAATTTGCGCATGCTCAATTAAAAGAGGAAAAGCATCGGAAACAGTATAACTGAATCATCGGTTATTGAATCTGAACCAGTGTGGACTGTGGACCAAATACCGTTCATTCGTGCACTTTTAAAGAGTCAATACAAGGACAACATTTATTTGTTAAGTTATCAGACTTTAATAAAACACATGTACTACAGATATTATGATATTTATCAGTAAAAAAGGCCCTTTAACATAGCATCTTATAAGCATTTTGAAGATTGTCATTTGCCCTCCTTTTCTGACCATTCCTTGTAGCCCCCGGCATAATTACGGGAACTGAAGGGAGAGAAGAAAATGCCGTTACAGTTTCAGCAAAACTCTGAGATTGTTTAATTATTCATGAATCATGATGGCAAGTTTCTTACTTCTTGAACCCCAGGCTTCTGGCTTTCTCTGTGGCAACAGCTCCACGTCTTCCCATCTGACAGTGGAAAACCAGTTCAGAGCAGTCCAGAGACGGCTTATCTACGCCAAACTTGGACTGGAATTCAGCTGCGTCCAGGGACATGTCACTTTCTACATTTTCCACTAAAATAAATTGGACCAAAAAACCCCTGTTTCAGTACACTTGGCCAATACACTTATTGTACAACATTGAGTAAAAAATATCATAACCTGAAAGTGTGCTTCATGTAGTTGCCTTTAAAAATAAGTACATTTAAATTAAAATATAGCAATTTATATAAATTAGAGCGGCATTTCCTCAGAGGCAAGGGTGGATGTACAAATAATCAATTACAAAAATAAAACGACGCAAAATACCACAAAATGTGACGTTAAAAAGTGTAGAACTCTGTCCCCTTTGACTTAAGACAGACACCCTAATGTTTAGTGGAGGGTTTGATTGGATATGATAGGTTCAGTTACGACTGGATATGATTGGTCCGTGCGTTAAATCCCACCCCGTTTTTGAGTGCACTCTCATCTGCCCAAATAAAGAAAATGGCTGAATTCGAAATCGCCCCCTAAATCCTCAATCACTATTCCCTAGGTTATAGTCCCCTAATACACTTCACTTGAAGAAGAACTATATCTATCTATCTATCTATCTATCTATCTATCTATCTATCTATCTATCTATCTATCTATCTATCTATCTATCTATCTATCTATCTATCTATCTATCTATCTATCTATAGATAGATAGAGATAGAGTTCTTCAAGAAGTTGTTACCACCTTTAGTTATTATTTTGGAATAAATGTAAACATACGTAAAAATCTAACTTCATTAGACTAACTCTCTAAAAACTAAAAAAATAACTCATTTACATGGTTTTAATAAATAGAACATTACAGTTATTGCAAAAAATACACAATAGAAATGTATTTGGTCTCTCTTTTTTAAGTTATTTTTTTAAAGTTATTTAACCAGGGAAATTAAGTGTAACAGACATATTTACATTTGATGTACAATATATAAAAACAATTTGAGGACTTTGCCACCTCATTTTAAATCGCCACTGCACACCACTGATAAATTCTGACTGTGCATCTTCCCTCTCACCTGGGATGTGGATGGAGCCTGGAATATGTCCTCTGTCTACCTCATCTTTTGTGCGAACATCCACCAGAAACCCTGATCCCTTCTCCAAGAGACATTTGAGATCACTGTAGGAAATCTCCTTATCTATAGCAGAGGAATGTGGACATAAAGTAAATGAAAAAGCAGTTATGCCCACATACCTGTCATGCAGTAAAAACTCTGTTGATTGACCACCTGAGTAATATATATCAGACAATGAAAACAAAATGAAAGAGTAGGCTACATGCAGTTTATACTTAACATATTCAATATTTTATTATTAGGCATAATAGCATAATTTCTTATTTTATCCAAATAGCATAATCCCATTTACCCCAGAATGAAATTAAACCCCTTATTTATGCAAATGGGTTATTTAAAAAACAAAACTATCTTTGTATTAGAACTGAATATGTATACTGTGTATTGCAGAGCGGCTTAGAACTGCACCCAATATTTTCACTTAGCCTACTATGTTGCACCTGTCCCGTATATATATGGTTAAGTGACTGTACAAATGATTTGGTTATGATGCTACTGTACTGCTCATATGACCGCATTTTCACTTTTACTTTTGAAATGGTTAATTTTATTAAATACATTTTGTATTATAAAAAGCTTATTTGTGTTTTAGTTGATTTGTTTGTTCGTTCGTAAATCGTTTGGTTACCTTGAGAAGAGTGAGATCACTTGTTTAAATTGTGGTGATGTCTGGATGTTCCAATTCATGTTTTTATATAAGTTGAAAATTAAATCATAACAAATCCAGAACGTGTACCAAACAGTAAAGTTACACGCACAACGTTTCAAATTCTGCAAGTCATCATTACGTCACAAGCTGCAAAGCTCTTCATAGCAAAAAATTATGAAAATAACAAATATGATAGCTGTCAAGCATTGATCAAGGAAATTAAACTCAATGAAATATATTTGAGAGAACGGGCACAACAGAATATTAACAACAGTATGGAACGTTCAGCTTAGTATGACTGTGTAAGCAATAACCTGTAGAGATAATGGAAGTGTTTCTCTCAGGTGCACCTGGGCACTCTGTCACCCTGACTACAAGAGAACGAAAACAACAGTTGTTTCCTGTAGGCAGGGAATGAGGGAAAAAAGCTGCAGTTTGACACGTCGCTTTCTTTAATTCTCTTTTTTTTAAAAGTATGTTGCTAAGATTTAGATCAAAACAAACTTACCGCTGCTTGCCATTTCGAAGAGATTAAGACAATTCACCGGGTATGTAGCCGTAGCTCACCTTTCCTTCCTTGTCATTCAAGTTTTTAAAATGCTTCTCCTATTGGCTAAGCAAAATGCGTGGTCGTGTAAAAGGCACCGCCCCGAAAAAGCATGCGCGCCTCCTGTAGCTTGAACTATCTTCATAATAAAAGACCTGTAGCTTTAAAATAAAAGACTGCTGAGATTGTGGCACATGAAACACTTTAAAAAAATGTACGATTACTACAGGCTGCGAAAATACATATTATCACTAATTCAATTTCAATAGTAAGAGCACTCTAAATTTTAAAGTTAATACATCTAGTGTGTGTGTGTGTGTGTGGGGTTGGGCTGGTAATCCGGTAATCCCTACGTTATGGGGACAAAATGTCCCCACAAAGATGGCAATATCCAAAATCCTTGTCCTTGTGGGGACATTTTTTGGTCCCCATGAGGAAAACATCTTATTTTTGAGAAAGTAAAAATGCAGAATGTTTCCTGTGATGGGTAGGTTTAGGGGCAGGGGCAGTGTAGGGGGATAGAAAATACAGTTTGTACCATTTAAAATCCATTACGCCTATGGAAAGTCCACATAAATCATGGAAACACTTGTGTGTGTGTGTGTGTGTGTGTGTGTGTGTGTGTGTGTGTGTGTGTGTGTGTGATAATTTTCCCAAAGTCATCCATTTCACTTGCATTATTAAAGTTTTGTAAGACATAGGCTAATAATAATAAATAATACATTAATTATTACAATTTATTACTACTACTAGAAAGTTTGTTAGTGACTATTAGGAACTATTACTTAGAATCACTAGCTCGCTTGGAGTGTTTGTGTAAAAAAGCAGCACTTAAATTTACCATGGTAAATCGTTTTCACCAAAGCACCTTCAACAATTTTTCAATTTATTGTTACTGTTGCAAACCATAATAATGTCAGATGGAATCTCCTTCAAGGAGTGCATGGTATCAGAGGGAAGTAAGGTAAGAGGTAAGTAGACCTACTGCTTTACATTACAGGTATAAAGAATACCATGGTATCACAATAGGATATGTTCAATACAGCCAACAGTGCATTACCATTATTGCATATCCAAAAAGCCATATAGTACCACAGTAAAAACTGTTATTCTGGCAGAAACTATGGTTAGCATGGTTACTTTTTGTAAGGGAAAGTCACAGTTTGCCCTATGAGATGTGGAGAAATGACAAGTTATAACTGATGTGAAGACATATTTACAAATGCATGAGACTAGCCAGACTCGCATGAATTCAACTATTTATTGGTAAGGTCTCAGAAGAGTCTCACTTGAGTAAGAATCATCCCTCAATACTGATTTGGTACATCATGACATCCATAATGAGTCTCTTCACAGTGGACAGAATCCATTTCTATGGTTTGGGTTCTAGTACAGCAACATTTCTGCATAAAAACAAAACTAAACAAACAGAACATCAAACGGGGCATCAATATTATTCATCTGTGATTTCTGAGTGTCACAAAATTCTAGTTTTAATACCAGCTTTTGATTTGCACATAACAAGCCACCTTCTGTTAGAAATATAAAAGTTGATATTATGAACAATATTCTACTGTGCTGCATAAAGGTAAATCTATACACTGTACATACAGATATATTTTGAAAAACAAGTTTCACAGTTTTAAACTTTATTTAAAGTATAAACCATTTTAAAACACTTTACATAAATTATTTCTGTGCATGACTAGAATTTGCTTTGGAGCGAAAAAAACCTTCAAAATTAATACAAAAATGAAAAAAATTATTACATATAATTTAAAAGGAAAATAAACTCAACCATCAATGTTCATCTTTGTAGCTAAAAGCGGTGACTCCTTTATGATTGTCATATAGTACTATGATGAATGATCAAAATGAAAACAAACTAAGTAAAAATAAATAGTTTCTGACACTAGTAACCTTTCAATCTGGAGACTGAGAGTGTTTTTTCTGATATCTCTATACAGAAGTGCCCTGGTGAAGGTCTCGTTACTCTAATGCGACTGGGACGTACAAAACTATCGCATCTAAAGCACACTCGGAAATTCACTGTTATCTGATACAACGCAAGTACTTTTCTATCAGTGATGAAAAAAACTACGTCTGATTTCCTCATCACTTTTACTCCGCTGGAATTTTCTTGAAGAAACAGTCTGTAGACGATGATACTTGCTGCGGTGGCAATGGATAGATTAGCTGTGAAGAATGAGGCCTGAGACTGACATTTGCCTTGACGGATGTTACTCCTCTGTTCCGATGTCGAGACTGGGCCTCTCCAGCGGCGCGTGAGACTCGCAGCACCTCTCCCATCACAAGGGTACCACCTGGCACCGACATCCTCTCGGTAACCCAAAAAATATGGGTAAAAATATCTATTCTTTTTTAAAAAGGGGATTTTTCATAATTCAGCAACAGTAGCTCTGTTTTGTTTTTCAGTTTATCAGTGCTTTTTGACGTCCATTGTTGAAAAACAAAGACAAGGTCTTTCAAATTGTTATTTTTTTGCCAGAGGCAGTATTAACAAAGTTTTTGAGTGTTCTTCTTTTAAAAGTCCCTGCAGCGTTCGGTGAGTTTCCCCATTAGTTCATTTATTCTCCGTGGGTTCAGGAGATAACGAAAAAAAAGTGAGGGAAAAAGAGAAAGACAGAGCAAGAGAGAGAAACAGATCGAGAAAAGAACTGAAAGCTGTAAAGGTATAAGCGTAGAGAAAGTGAAATATAAAGAAACAGGAAATCAAAAGGATTTGGACTGTTACCTCTTCCCCATCTCATTCTGTCTCAGGAACTGAATGTTGAAAGTGCTGTCCGCTAGTTCAGGGTACTGTTCCACAGGTAAAATGTAGTACCCGTCGTACCCCTGCACTTTCCCTGTTGAAAGGAGCTGCTGTCTCTCTCCTTCAGTCCACAAGCGGCTTCCCTCTTTATTATCCCGTGCCCGCTGCTGCTCTCGCAACCAGGCGCCCGATAGCGCCCGCTGTCGTGCCAGCTCCAACAGCCGGGCTCTCTCCTCATCCAGCACATCTGACGCCAAGCCGTAGCGCACGCTCAGGGACAGCGCCGGAACCCGGAACTCAACGGTGACCCCTCGTCGCGATCGACCGCTTACCGTCACGTTGATCCCGCTTTCCAGTGCTTTACGCCCATTGGTGAGTCCCAAAGCTAGAAGGTCACTGTCAGCTGAGCCTATCTTCACGAAGAAATGACAGTCGCGGCCGTCCTGTGTGTAGTGCGTCCCGTCTAAGTAGACAGCGCTATTTAGCACCAGAGCCACCTTCCTGCTGTCGTCGCTGGCCATGCTTGAGACCCCTGTGACCACGCGGCCCTCCTTCACCGCCAACATCACTCCTCTTCCAATAATGGGGGTGCTCGTGCCAAACCAGTGGCCCAGTTTGTCATGTTTGGTCTTGCGCTCTTTGTCAAGAAGCCGTCCCTCCAGAGCCATGAAAGCTTGGTTGTGCCGCTCGGCTTCCTGCTGAACTCCGGTTATCAGCTGCAAGAAGAAAATGTAAGGCTTTGGTAAATGCAAGCAAGATCCCATAGTACATTATTCACTGACCTAGCTGCTACACTTGAAAACATAAAAGCACTGTAATTCCACTGAAGATTTACTACGAAATTAACGTGGTGACTCGCCTGCCCATTTTCACTTTCTTGACTGGCGAGGAGCTCATATGGCGGATCCACAAAGTAAAGTGTGTGTCTGGGAAAGCCTGGGATGATGTTGCTGAGCTGAAAGCCAAACATCACCAACCAACTCTTCACGTCTGCAATGAAATGTATATAGAAAAGAAGCATTTGAGCTGTGATTTTGAAAAAAAAAGGGTTAATAAAGAAATAAATTAATACTTCTATTCAGCACAGATTAAACTGTTCAAAAGTTACAGTAATGATTTTATATAATGTTGCAAAAATATGTCTGTTTAAAATAGAAATACTATTTACCAATTATCAAATAATACTGAGGAAAGTATTACTGTTTGTGCAAAAATATTAACTTTTTAACATTTAATAAGAAATTTAGGTTACACTTAATTTGGTAACACTTTATTTTACAGTGTCCTTGTTACACATTTCATGTAATTAAAACTATAAATTATGCATAACTACAAGCAACTAACCCTAAACCAAATCCCAATCCTAACCATAACCCTGTAGTAAGCACATGTAGTTAATTATATTATTATACAGTATTTTAATATATTATTACACTGTAACAGACTCCTTAAAATAAAGTGTAACACTTTATTTCAAGGTGTCCATGTTACAGTGTAATGATATATCAAAGTACTGTGTAATAATAATTTACTAATCTACAATTAGAAAACAATAAAGTGTTACCGAATTTGTAATAATAAATCATAAATGTTTCTTGAGCACCAAATGAGCATATTAGCATGATTTCTGAATGTACTGTAGTGTATTATGTCTCTAAATATATATTTTTCGTTTTTTCCATATCATTGAACGATAACACAGGTTTCATCAGGTAATGGACTAACGAACATGAACGAACAATGAACAAAACATTTGTTACAGCATTTATTCATCTTTGTTAATGTTAGTTGATAAAAATAAAGTTGCTCATTGTTTGTTCACAGTGCATTAACTAATGTTAACAAACACAACTTTTGATTTTAATAATGTATATGTTGGAATTAACATTTATATTAATGCTGTAGAAGTCCTATTCAATCTTAATTCATGTTATCTAAAATAATTAACTAATGAAACCTAATTGTAATGTGTTACCCATTGAACATTAGAACAAAAAAACTGTATTTGTTTTATCACATTATTAAAAAAAGACATGTAAAACTGACATCCTGAAAAAAACGTATCATTTGGAAAAGTTGCAAAGGCACCCAGTCATAAAATAATAAATTTACCTGTGACATAATTCTTCACATCCAGCATGTCACTGAGCGGGTTGTTATTCTTGAACATGTACAGGTTAAAGGGTGCCAGATCTTTGCCGATCTTCTGCCACATGGTATAATCAGGCGATGTCCATCTGGCCGCTAAAACATCATAGTCTCTCTGCGTGAAATGCACCAACTTGGTCAGTGAGTCGTAAAGCCCTCCGTGGAAGCCGACGACGAGCTGGAACTCAGGGTTGGAGTCGTGGTACACCTCCCCATAAGCAGTGTACTGCACCTGTTTGATCATTTGCCCGTTGCTGCTGAAAACAGCCAGTGGAGTACCGGTGTTGTCAGAGGCGATGTAGTACTCCTCCCCGCTACTCACCTCCATGGCAAACAGATGGCCCTGCAGGTCATAGTACAAAGAGCTGATATCCGAGCTGGAGTGGTTGAACACATGCGTGACCCGAGTCGGGTTGTTCAGGTCAGCATAAAAGAACTGGAGGTGCTGACCCAGACTGTTCTTAGTAGACACCCTGCGTCCGAGCCCATCGTAACGGTACTGCACACTCCATCCTCCAGCTGCACGGCTGTAGGCGCGCACCAGCTGGCCTTTAGAGTTGTAGTCAAATACATCGCCACCCCTTTGGCTGAGGTAACCGTCCTCATCCAGACGGTACTGCACGTCACCGAGCCGTGTGATGCGGTCCCGTAGGTCATAGCGGAGCGGCATGAGTCGGGCACTGTTACCCGGGTTAAGCAGATGTAGGTTGCCATTTAAGTCGTAGCTGTAGCGCCACGTGGACCAATCATTCACTTTGACACCGCTGAGTTGTCCGTCACCATCGTACTCATAGCGGTACTGAGTGGTGTTGGCATACGGGCCGATCTTTAGCTCTCGTTTGATTACTCTGCCCATATTGTCGTACTGCACCGTCATCCAGTACATGAGAGAGCGAAAGATCTCATATTGAACCTCTTTGATTCGCCCGTGCGCATCGAAATGCTTGCTGAGGGTCATCACAGCAGTGGTGATTATCTGATTGATGTCGTAATAGATTACTCCAAACTTTCCAAAGTGCTCCACTTTACCGGAGATCTCATCATAGCGGTACAGATCCACAGGAAGTGGCGTCTCGCTGATCACTGGCTTCATGCTGGCGATTCGGAAACTATTGTCGTGGTAGGTGTAGTCGAAGCGCGCGTTAACCATGCCTTCCTCCGAGAAGCGATAGATCTGTTTGTCGATCAGGGGACCCATTTTACGATAGCGAATCGTGCAAGAAAAGCCGCCGCTCTGCAAGTTGACCATCTTTAGCACGCCTGCTGTCTCGTCGTAGCCAAAGGTGATGGCTGTACTGTCATACAAGATCTCTGAGAGCTTGGCCAGCTTGCCGTATTTGTAGAGGACACGACGGCCAGTACCTAGGAAGTAGGTGGCCTGGGGACGTCCGTCCTCGCTGAAGTCGTAGATGATGGACGCGTTGCTCTCTGGTGGGTTGTAGGTGTTGCGGATGTAGCCGATGGAGACGTGAGTGAACATGGTGTGACGGGCAACACTGGGCATGGTGACAGCCGTGATTCGGTTAGACGTGTCAAACTCAAAGATGTATTGTCTCTGACTCTGCAGGAGCAGCACCATGGACTGTAAAGAAAAATGTTTTCAGAACATCATCATCACATTCATTTTAGCAACAACATCTTTAACAAGAATAAAATCAGGCATCATACACATTTTTGTTTAGTTATTTTAATTACATGAATGCATGGACATCAATAAATTGTGTTAAACATATGCTTCAAGATATTTCAATATTTTACAGGAAAGCAGTTAAAAAACAGTGTTGAAGAATTTAATATTTTTTTTTATTTTTTTTGAAAAAAATAAAAGCCATTAAAGGATTAGTTCACCTAAAAATTAAAATTCTCTCATTAATTAATCACCCTCATGTCACCCAACAGTGACAGAGACTCACACGGAAGAGAAGAAATCGTTAAATAAAGTTATTATTTTAGTTTTATTCCTGCACAAAAAAAGTATACTTGAGTCGTGGCATAAATTGAAGGTTGAACTGTTTGTCCTCTGTAGTCATATGGACCATTTTAATGATGTCTTTACTACTTTTCTGGGCCTTGAAAGTGGTGATTAAGTTGCCAGTCTAGTTTTCGGATTTCATCAAAAATATCTTAATTTGTGTTCCGAAGATGACCAAAGGTCTCACAGGTTTGGAACGACATGAGGGTGAGTAATTAATGAGAAAATTTCCATTTTTGAGCGAATTAACCCTTTAAAATCTGAAAACAATATTATTAATAATAATAATAATAAAAAACTCACCTTGTCCAGGTAACTGTAGCTCCACACCTTTCCATCTACAAAAGAGCGTGAGAGTATTCGGCCCTGTGGGTCAAGCTCTGTTCTCTCACTCATGCTGCCTCGGTGCAGACCCACAAGCTGGCCTGTACTGGAGTACGACACATTCACCACTGCAAGGCTGCTGCTGGGCTGCCATATTGCTGGTCTGCCCTGAGCATCATACGTGATTCTTAGAGTAAACTTCCTGTGGTCGTCATAGATCTTCTCTGTCCGTGTGTTTCTGTCGAAGTCTATTGACAGTAGATTGCGCCCATGAGCCTGCAAATTGCACAAACATTTGGCATGAAAATCCCTCCATTTGTTGAGAAGATTTGGTTACTGATTAGTTGATTTAACAGATCAAGCTGACTTTGCTTATAATGTGCACAGAAATGTGAAAATAGTACACATAATTACAGTAATTAAAATATTAGAGCAAGTGCCCACCCGAAGTTTCCTGCCAAACACAGTGACCTTGCCCTTGGAAAGCTCTTTGCGCAGTCTCCACTCGATGGAGTTCAGACCATTGTCAGTGGGAAGGGTGATGTTCCTGCGGCCGATGGTGGGACTCACTGATCCTGCCAGGATATGAGGCTCAGTGTGGTAGCTGATTCCCATCCCATTGGCGTACATTACTCTTAGTGTGCCATTGTTACACAGTTGGTAGCTGTTTCGTACTTGATCTGCAGGGGGCAATAGAGCGACAAAATTACCATAAAATTAAGAGAAAAAAAATATTTCATGACAAATTTTCAACATCACAAGGACAAAATGACAACAAAAAAGGCTTGATTTATTTTGAACTCATGAAAGGGCTGTGGGGCATTTATCAGCTCAAGAACAGTCTGGGTGTCTATCTTAGGATCATAAAAGATAACAAGAGAAGTGCTTTGTTTATAACAAATGATGCGGATCCCAGAATCCCTTTGTCTCAGAGTGCCACAAACATTTATTATGCTTCAGAACATCCACTATAAATAAATTACAATCCATGAAACTAATTTATGAGCAGAAGGTAGATTCATAATTGGATATAATATCGCTTATAATTCATAAGGAACCTTTTAAAGGCATTTAGTCAATTTATTATTCGCCTCACAAGAGTGTCAAGGTTATAGATTCAAAAGCATCATCTGAGGGACGTTCTCCTTGGACTAAATCCTCTGTAATTCATTCAAAAGGTTCCTTCCCCATTCTGTGTTATGTCTGGTTGTATCAAAGTTTTACTTTTTTGTTTAGTCTGCCATGGGACAGAAGTAAAACATTTTTACTTTCTCCCTTTGTCTTTTCATCTTAACAGATGAAATAAGCTTTGGGACAGTGGGGTTTATGGTTGAGGGCAGATGGAAGACATCGAATATTTACTTAGGTAATGAATTTGTCTCAAATCATATACATTAAAGCGAAACACAGCTATAGTGCTAAGTTTGAGAGAGAAAACAAATGATGTTTTCTGCAGTGAATCATATTTCGCTTCCAGCCTCCCATATGATTATCGGGGATATCTGTATTTTATACTGCATTTGTAGGCATGATATATATAAAACAATATATATGAACCAACTAAACTGAATCATTTTCAAAATGATTTATGAAACTCAAAATGTATATTCAAAAACAGCTACTGAGCAGACATACCTTGCACAACAGTATAGGAGGCTTCTACCGATGAAAGATTAGTGATAACAGTGATGTCATCATCTCTGTTGGAGCTCTCAATATCAATGTTGATGGATTTTTCGATCTCTCTATGCAGACTTGTAACCATTCCCGTGGGGTATGTCACATTGGTTAGCCTCCCTTCACTGTCATACCTGAAAATATACTTAATGTTAGGAAAAAACATTTTAAAGTAAAGCATGTTTAAATAAGGTTTCCTGGACCTAGAATGTCAGGCAGGTTGGTCTTAGAAGGGTTTAGAAGCCAGTTAGACCAGCTGAAAACAAGCTGTAAGACCATCTAAGAAAAAGAAAAAGATTAGATTTCATTAATACTATTGTGAACTAATTTACAAACTGGTCAAGTTTGTTCACTTTTTTATTAGCAGAGCCTATAATAGTAGACGATCAGGAATGAAAGGTCTAGTAATGTGTAGACAATCGCTCCATATGGGTTCAGTGTTATCCCTGCATCTCTCTATCGCTCTCTTTCTGTGTGTGTAACATTACATTAGGGAGTAGATCTGGATCCTGCCACAGATCTGTCACAGTCTGGCTGATGTCTGTGCCAGTGCAGTGGAGTGTGGGGAATTCTGCATTATCAAGAGCATGGTTGCTCTGTCCTGTTCCTGGAGATTTACTTTCCTGCAGAGTGTTCCAACTCTAATCAAACACACCTGAAAAGTTAATCAAGATCTTCAGGTTCCCTTGGAAATTAAAGACAGGTTTGTTGTGGGACTGGAACAGAACTCTGCAGGAAAGAGAAATTTTCTAGCGCTCCGTTCAAAGTAAAATAAATAGTAGTCCTACAGGATAGTCCTCTAGCTTTTAACAACAAAGTGCTTGAAGAATTATGTAAAATTATTATCAATGTTGAAAACAGTTTTCAATATTTTGATATAAACCTTTAAAGGGTTAATTCAGCGATTAGCATATGTCTTTGTATCAGTAGAAACCCTTGAGTGTATTCAACTGATTGTGCTTGCCCCCTCATATCCCCCTGAGACAAGAGATTTATGCATTTTATTTCTGAAAAAAAATCCTCCGATAACGCAAATTGACGATATTTGCATCATCGGAGGAATTTTTGGCCAAAGGCTAAAGACTGCAGCCAGCAGAGGGAGCCATTTCTGCATGTTTTCAAACCGCACATGGGGGATGGGAGATCACACTCACAGCTCAGCTCAGCTCGCAGCTGCATGCAATCATGTAAACGGAGCTATGCTGAGCAATGTAAGGGTTTTAACTTCTCAAATTAATTTCTATGAAAGTTAAGCTTCCAAAGGTATACTGAAAACGAGCCAGACACAACACGCACTGTGAATGTATGCCGTGAGCGTGGTCACGATTAGCCTACCTCAGCTCTCATCACGAGAGCTCATCAGCTCATTCATGACGTTAAATGTAATCTGACTCCTGCAGCGTTAGTGCTGTGACACTCGCGCGGTGACTCACTCATTATATTGAACAGACACGCTCAGTTTTTAATTGTAGTGACTGTTCACCAACTCAGTCACAGTAATCAAGTAGCACTTTGGGAATGGCCTCACAGCATTCTGGGAATTGTTGTCTTTCATCTCCATAAAACAAAACTAAAATGTATTTCTTTTCTCAGTCTAGAAGGCACCAAATTCAAAAATTATTTCACATTTCTGCTACATTAATGACCAATTTTAAATACAGATTCATCTTCCCAGTGCTGAAGTACTCCTGTAAAAATGTTGTTACCTATTCACACCATTATATGACTGGCACACAGCAACGGTTGGAGTTAAAAATCTTCATTTGTGTTATACTGAAGAAACAAAGATGTTGGATGCACTGGAGGTAAGCAGATAAACATCACATTTTCCTTTGTGGGTGAACTAACCTTTAAGCATTTGATTTGCTTGAGAGTGAATGTTTATTAACTTTGTATCTCCCTAGGTGCTGCTATGTTCATGTGACATCTTGCATCCTCATTTTGACAAACATTTGCATTCAAGCTGTAGATTTGACTATAAATTTAGTCTCAAGTGCATTTACAAGAAGAAAGTTGGACATTTTGACTCTCCAGGCAGAATGGAACAGAGAGAAAATGCTACATATCGTTGCGAAAAAAAGTATACAAACCCCTTGCAGAATCTGTGAAAATGAAAATGAACAAATGCATGTTATATTTCATTTTAGTACTGTCTTTAATAAGATATTTTACATTTAATATGTTTACATATAGTCCACAAGACAAAACAAAATGGCTGAATTTATAAAAATGACCCTGTTCAAAAGTTTATGAACTATTGATTCTCAATACTGTGTGAAGTTACCTGGAGGATCGATGGCTGTTTTATTGTTTTGTGATGGTTGTTCATGAGTCCTTTGTTTGTTCTGAACAGTTAAACTGCCCAATGTTCTACAGAAAAATTATCTTGCAAACTCTTCAGTTTTCCATCATCTTTAGCATATTTGAACCATCTCCAGCAGTGACTGTATGATTTTGAGATCCATCTTTTTTTACACTGAAGACGACTCTCTTCTGAAGGGACTCAAACACAACTATTAAAAATGTTTGATCATTAGCTGATGCTCTAGAAGGAAACACGATGCATTAAGAGCCAGGGGTGAAAACTTTTTGAAGATCAAGATAAATTGCACTTTGTCTACTTTTAATTTGCCTTCCGGGAAACATGCAAGTATCTTCTGTTTCTTCCGAAGGGCAGTGCTAAATAAAATAAAAGATATTTGAACAAAATAAGAAAAACTTTGCCCTGTTCCAAAGTTTTCACCCCACAGTTCTTAATCGCGTTTCCTTCTGGAGCATCAGTGAATGTTTTAACCTTTTTGGAGTCCTTCAATTATTCTCAGAGTAAGAGGAGATGGTTCAAATATGGAAAACTGAATAATATTTGGGACCTGGAGGATTTTTTTTCTAAAGAATGTTGGGCAGTTTAACTGCTCAGGAGAAACAAAGGACTCAAGAAAAAAAAAATGTTGTGGATCATCCAGGTTAGTAAAAACACACATCAGTAAAAATTAGTGGATCATAAACTTTTAAACGGGGCAATTTTTTTATAAATTCTGCTTTTTTCTTCTTCTTGTGGACTATAAGTAAAAATATTTTATGTAAAAAAAGTACAGTACTTAATAAAAAAAATAACATGCATTTTGTATGATCTCTCTTATTTGGTTACAATTATTCACATTTTCACAGATTCTGCAAGGGGTTTACATACTTTTCTTGCAGCTGTATAACTTCTTCTGAGTGTGTCATGCGCACACACTCAACAAAAGTGTGTCATGTACACACAACATCTCAAAGACCACAGACACAAAGCAACTTACTCATAAAATGTTGTCCAGCCTGTCTCGTCAGCCTTGGTAGCCAACAGGCCAGTGTTTCCATTGTATCCTAGCAGAACGATCTCCTGGTTGAGAGCAGAGATAGAGCGCAAGCTTCCTGCAGGATCCAGTCCCAGCGTAACCACCTGATTGTCAGGCTGTAGGATGAGCCTGAGCAGTCCCGCTCCACCCTGCCCTGCCCCATCCCTACGCACTTTCACTGTATTATTGCAGTTATCCACCACTGTGGCCAGCTCGCCATCAGGGCCATAGCTGAAGTTGTAGAGGGGCAGACCAGTCACAAGACTGATGGTTTGTTGGTGGAGACCCTCCTCGTTAAACACATACATCTCTTGTTCTTGAGGGGACGCAACTTCATATTGCCCCAGCGCTGAAGGTCCAGGTCGGTTAGTGCGCACAGCGCGGATCCGAATGTTATTGAGATCTGCGATGTAGAGCGTGCCATCCGGTGAGACAGCAAGAGACATGGGAGAGTTGAGACTGGCATCTGTAGCATAACCATCGTCTCCTGCAAAGCAGTTACAGTTGACATCGTTCTTGCAGTCGCATTCCGATACAGCGCCAGCCAGCAGCGACATCTCTCCATTGGTGCTGACTTGCCGCACGCGGTTGATCTTCTTCTCGTCCGTCTCTGCGATGTAGAGCACGCCACTGTGGGAGATGCCAATAGCTGTGGCGCTCTCGAGGGCCGAGTGGATGGCCAGTTTGCTGAGGGAATAGTCAATGCCAGGCACTTGGCAGTGCATAGGCCGCCCTGCGATGATACTCACTTGGTGGTTTTCAGTGATGCGTAGGATAACATTGTTCTCTAGCACATAAAGTGAGTTATCCATGGGGTTTACTGCCAAGTCGGTGGGCCACTCCAAGCGCACCTGGGTAAAAAATTAATTCAAGTTGAAATTAATCTTTCAGATTCACCAAGCACTTTTCTTGTATTATTTTCTGGGCTT
Organism: Pseudorasbora parva; assembly: GCF_024679245.1. NCBI lineage: Eukaryota > Metazoa > Chordata > Actinopteri > Cypriniformes > Gobionidae > Pseudorasbora > Pseudorasbora parva. The sequence continues at coordinate 28,578,165 of NC_090182.1, forward strand.
CTGATCAAGGTTTTGCAAGCCTGCTAGACATGATTAATATTGCATATATCTGCATTTATAGCTTTGAGGGTCTGTTTTAAACATTCAAGATTTAAAGAAGTCGATTTTGTGATCAAATTAAACCATCCAACTTTCTTTTTCTGACTGTGAATAGTTAGCATGGGCTGTCGACATGCTGACCTGGCTGACATCCATGCTGGAGTCACAGCTCAGTGGGCGCACAGCAGTGAGGTCATTTGCACCCAGTAGAGTAGAGATGATGCCGTTTTGATCCACTTTCCTAATCATGGTGGCATCCACAAAGTACATAAGCCCGTTCTTATCTACAGCAATACCTGAAAAGAGAAACAAACAGGTAAAGAGTCAGCTAGGACGTTCAGGAGTAACACAGAATCAATAACCCTGTGCCGGTGAGACTTGTTAATTTTTATCTTCTGTGGTTCATAATGATTTGAACAAGTGAATCTTTGATCCGGTTTCAAACTGTTCTAAGTTTATCTTCAGGCTGGGCTCAATTCGTCTTTCCCTCCCAAGTCCCTGTCCTATATAAGCTAGCAAATAATACACGTCCATCAAGCGTCACTCCTGTGTCAACCCATCAATTCCCCTTATCAGACACAGAAGGCAGAGCAGACGAGAATATCTCGAAGTGCTGACAAGAAGATGCTCATAAAATGGACCTGTGTAGGTGTATGATGCAGAGGGGTTTGAGCAAAAAGACGGGGAGACAAATAGCATGAGGGGAGAGACTGAGTGCACTTGACTGAGCCTTTTCACTGCGAAGTCATCTGGGAATCGGTAATGAGGCCTGTGTAGTCTGTCACCTCTCTACTCTCTCTCTCTCCAAAAGCTGAAATTCAACGTCACATACAGAAATGTGACATCCTTGACAGTTTGGTGTCAGACTGGCTATTTTTTCCTTACACCAAACCTGGATTTCACTTTCAAAACCTGCTCTAACTTGTCATTGTACCTTTATCTTTTCCTTTCTCATTGCTATATATTTGTTTTGGTTGAATATGTTGAGCTTTAATTCCAGTTTATGTTGAACTTTAAGTTTGTCACCCACTGCAGGTACATAGAAATTATATTTATACAAAATTATAAATTGATTTCAGTTTCAGTTTAAATATAAGCTAATTGCTTAGAGGAAAAAGTAATTTTTCAGAGGAATTTTTTTTTAGATGTTGCCCTTTCATAGCTCAGGAGAATGAATCTCAGGTTCTCAGGTTCGTTAAAATATCAACTCTACGTGACACAAATGAGACAACTGGCAGAGTAATAGAATATACAGCTATAAAATGAATAGAGATAATAGTCCACTTAAACCCTGTCCCTTTCTTGCAATCAACCACAAGCTTACATTCAGATCTCCATCCATCCAATCAACTGGTGGGTCGCAAGACCTTTAGCGGCAGAGTGTGTAGTCAAGTGTTTTTCTGACGAGAGACTTTTATTTTGATGTGCCTGAAAGCTGTTGATTTTTTGACTTTTGATAATTCAGTCAGATGCAGTTTAAAGTATACTGTAGTGCAGTATATAATATAGACAGCTAGCGGATGAAATACTGCAGTCCAAATTCAAAATATTGGCCCTAATATAGTTAGGCTACAAATCCCCCCCCCCCCCCCCACCCCCCAAATGGCTTAATGTTCATGAAAAGTTGTTGCCATGGCCAGACCAGTAGGGAACCGCTGGTCTAGTAGAAACTGAAATATTCAAAAAAAAAAAATCACTGATATTTCTTTCTAGTGATCTTCCTAAACACAAACTCTGTATAATACAAAAATATGCTCGCTCACAGCTATGAACTGTAACATCTGAGAGTTAAAACAGCCACCACGTTAAGTAACATTATCTTTGAAAGAGAGAGAGAGAGAGAGAGAGAGAGAGAGAGAGAGAGAGAGAGAGAGAGAGAGAGAGAGAGAGAGAGAATACCAAGAGACTCCAATAATCGAAGCCAGAGACTTGCACTCCCCATAGCACATTCAGAAATTAATTAATAGCTTAAGGTTGAACGTTCTCTGTGATTGTGGAAGCAGCTGGAGGATAAGGCTCTTTTTATCCTTGTTAGGTGTCACTGCTACAAAGGAAAAAGATGTAAAGACAGCCTGCAGAAACATTTCATCACCTCAGACACTTGTGAAGACGTTAGTGTGAATTCAACTGATGTGAAGTGGATAACCCATGCAATAAGCTTTAAAACTAAAACTGCTGATTAAGCTTCTGATTTGGTGGTATTCTTCAAAGTTTCCACCTCACCTTTGGGGCTCATGAGAGTGGCTTCTATAGCTTTTCCCCCATCCCCGCATCTCTCGTCAAAAGGAAGGCACTGCTCTCCTGTCCCTGCCACCACTTCGGCATTATCGGCCAAAAGTCGTCCTCCTGTGAGTGATCGCACCTTGTAGATTCGCCGTGAATTCGTGTCAGAGATGAACAAAGCCCCGGTGACTGGGTCCACAGCCAGGAAGTACTTATGAGTGGGGTTGTTACTATGAAAAATGTGGTCATTATGGAGTCAGTCCTGCATTTATAAAACTAGCTTTATCATTATATTAAGTGAATAATCCAACTAAAGAGTCAAATATGAGAAACAAACTTAAAGTTAGAGGCTCACCTATGTCGAAAATCCTTATTTCTGTAAATGAAGAAAATAACAAGAATCACAATTATGGTGCTAATAAGATGACACGGCATATAAAAAAAGGAAAATTAAATTATGAGTAAAGCAAAAGTCTCCTCTGGGCCTTTTCAATACCTGAGCTCCAGTATGCGTGTGGTATTGAGGTTGGGATAAACTCTGCGTACGAAATTCAAGTCTCCGACATAAAGGCTGCCATCAATGCCTGCTGCCAGGGCTACAGGTGCCAGCAGCTTATTTCCATCAGCCAGGCCATTACAGCTCGGGCATGAGATGCTTCTCCGACGCCCATTACCCATGATGCTTGTGATGATCGGTGGCTGCTGGGACACAAAGACGTTCTCACCGCTGCCCTTATGAAGGATGCCTGGTGTCAGATGAATAAAGAAACAATAACTATTAAATGGAAAAAAGAAAGTGCCATTTTCAAAAGACCATTTTAGTAAAAGCTGTTTACCTGAGCCATTTATGAACATTACAACCACATTTTCAGGGGATTACATTAAATTATTGATCAAAACAACAGGCTCTTTCACTGAAAGCAGCCAGGCATCACATTGCATCAGATTTTCTGTGTCAGAGAAGTATGGCCCTCTCTTCAGTCCAAATCTCACTCTCAGCTGGTCTGGAAAATGTTCTTTTACAGTTTAACCAGTGACAATTAAGACTAATTTGAAGTGAGTATAATTAATTATTACTTATAATAATACAAATAAAATAATTAAATAAATAACATTTTGTCCGGAATTAGAACAGAAGGCTCATACCACTGCGCAGGTTGAGTATATGGTGTTTGTCCAGAGACCAGCCGCCCAGATTGGAAGGTTCCAGCTCATAGCCCTGAAGCATAGCTGTTCTCTTCTCCCACAGAACCAGACTAGGACATGATTCATATTCATACCCCACAGAGACTTGGGGGGGAGAGACAGAGAGGGGGGGTGGGGTGGGGGGGGGGGGGAGAACACAAAATGTATCAAAACAGCATTTAATTAATTAACTACATGACAGGCCAATATTAGAGATGATTAATTTACATAAAATGCAAGCAGATTGGATGGGGAGTCTAGCTGGGAAACAGTGAGGGAGAATATAAATATTTATTTGAAAACCACATGCTAAATTAACAATAAACAATTGTTGAGAAACAATAGAAATTCAACACTTAGAGACACATTTGAAAAGCTGTAAGTGACCCTGTAACAACCATCACAGCATTTCTCTTTCCAGCTTTGCCGACTGCTGGGCAGAAGTAGGACATATCAGGTTCTGGGCAAGCCTTCACAAATCACCATGGCTTGGGTGCTTTCACAACCACAAAGCACCTTGGTAAAGTGTGAACATGATTTGTTCAGACACCCTGTGGCTGGACATGACTTCAGCTTTCACTTTTCAAACAAGACTGTGTGATCTGTGCTATTGCCACAGGGTCATTACAAAATCCGTGCTTCCACAAAAACTTTCTTTCCAGTTCATGAAAAGTGGATCACAACTCCATGAAAACATTAGCATAAATACATATGGATATATACCAATGAGGCAGGTGAGAATTTATAGCTGCATAGAGGGAATGTAGGTATAAGAAGCCCAAAATATAAATGAAAAAGACTAGGCTGAAGACAAAGAGAGATTAGTGGGTGTTATAAGGAGGTCACCCTAGACAGAATGCTTTTCTCTGCGTTTACATCCCGGCTCTCTGAACATGTGTTTTTTTTTTCTGACAGAGACAATCAGGCTGAAAGCTCCTTGGGTCCTACATTCACACGTATGAGCACAAATCCTGTCTGATGGGTTAACTCTCACTGTGTTCAGTCAGCAGTATGACCGATTAACCATGCTTGTTTAACTGATGTGTGTCCATGATACTGTATGGTCAATACAGCTGGCCAGGGTCCCAAGCGTGGGTAAATTTTATATTTGGCGGGTGAATTTTGCAGTGTCACAAGCCAATCTGGATGGTGACAATTTTATAATGGAATAGCTGGATCTATGTGTTGTGACACAGAGACTATCCATCAGTAACGTCATTTACAGTAGTAAAAAAAAAAAACTGTTGATAAGACAAATTTGAAAAGATACAGTGGGAAACGAATGAGGTTCTAAAAAGCATGAGAGCACTTTACATGAACTGCTTCTAAAGAGGCTTATAAGAGCAGAGTTTAATGTGGGCCGGGTACCACGTGAAGTGCTGACAGCGTTTGTGCCATTTAATGTGCTTGAGAGTGTTTTAATAATTTACCAGCGCATCACTTACTTCTTTTTTTTTGTTACATTTATTTTCTGTAATTTTTATGAACTGAAATTCAAGCTTCCTATCTTCCTATATTTCTATCTGCCAAACAATTTGTATTAAAAGTAATAATGTACCAAAATACAATAGAATCCAAAAGCTTCCAAAAAAAACTTCCTAGCAACCATACCTTAAAATCCCTGGTAATAATTTGGTCAAAACCAAATATCTATAGGATTTTTTTTTTTTTCTTCCCATGACACCACAATTATTTGATTAACATTAATTAACAGACAACCTATATATTAAGATTTACTGTACCGCACGGGTCTAAATTAATGTTACATATCAGATGTTTTCCCAGATGTTATAAGACATAACAGATAATTTTTGCATGAATACACTGCATTACAGATATTTTAAAATACTACAATTCTGTGTATATGTGTATATTAGGCCCACATGCTGTCTGAGGCGTCTTAGTGCGCATGCGTCGGATCTGTCAGTCAGCGTGAGTGAGATCGTTTTCATGGACAAAGGAAAAGTAGTTCTTTCAGAAAACATACAAATAAAGATACTTTTAGATGTTTAAATGCTATTTCATGTGCACAAAATAGACACTGACAATCAAAACGTGCTATCTGAAAAGCGATTAATTAAACCACTGTAACTGTTTCACTGTTTCAGGTAAAATTACATTTTTGGTTTTGGACAAAATCATTGAGGGAATGGATAATAACATTTACGGGGAAATTGTGTCGATTGTGTGTGCTTACCCACTGCATCAGAGAGGCCGTAGACACGCTGACCGTATGCATCGGTCTTGTCCCAGATAAAAGTGTAGGCGAGGTTGGGTGAGGCATGAAACCACTTTTGGAAGAGGTGCCCCTCCACAGCAACCATCAGATGGACTTTGACAAGGCTGAGGGGCACCACGGCTTGAGTCATGGTGATCTTGAGCAAGGACCGGTAACCTGGGGTCCGGGAACTGAGGTGACAGAGCTTCAGACTGGTGCCAGGAACCTCTAGCTGCTCATGCAGAACCTGGTGGACAGATCGATGAATGACTTTCATGTCATAGGAAAAGGGTATTTTTTTTTAAGAAAGAAAAAATGATTAAGAAGGTCAGAGGGTAGAAGAAAGACTAAAGTCCCTTTCACACTGCACGTCGGACCCGCAATATTCCCGGAACATTGCCGGGTCGCCTTCTGTGTGAAAGCAACCACGTCCCGGGATTGATTACCGAATTCGACCCGGGTCGGGACCTAGTAATGTTGCGGTATTCGACCCGGGACGAGCGCTGTGGGAACAAAAGCCGAAACTAATGCCGCAACGTGTACGTAGTTATCGTGCGACTCCTAGAGCTTGTTTTTTCAATAATACAACCCTGCAGTGCCAGAAGAGCTAGTCTGTGTTTTAAACGCAGAGAGTGTTCGTATACAAAATAAACTAAAATTAAACAAGCAGAAATGTGTGCAAACTGGACACAAGTCGAGACCACGGAGCTCCTTACTATCCGCGCCGAAGCTGAGATCGCTCGCCATTATACGTCACATCAGGATGTCACGTGTCAACTCGACCCGGGACCGTAGGTGTTGTGTGTGAAAGCGCACATATTATGGTATTTCGCTGGCAGTGTGAATGGACCAAATCTAGCGGCCCGGGAACAAATGCCGGGTCGCATTATCCGTGTATTTGCCGGAATCGCAGTGTGAAAGGGGCTAAAGAAAGACGAGAGGAAGGGGAAATAAAAAAAAAAAAAGAATAATTAGAGTGAAAATGGTTGATGAGGGATGACCTGTGAATTTTGTCAGGTTAACAACCTGTCAGCCAATTAAATGACCAAAGAGGGAACAGGAATAAAGTGAAAAAGAGCAATATTTGGGACGCTGAAGTGAGCAAAACTGAAGGGTAAAGTCTAACTGAAGAATCCCATCAGCGCAGAATGCATTAATCTGCTAATTATAGTAATGGAGGTCTCAAGGAACCAAGGATCTCATCACACCTGTGTCTCTGGAATGATGGACCTCTCTCCTGGCCTGGAACTGAAGAAAGAGGAAAGGGGGGAGGCCACCACCACAGGATCAGGCCTCACAAATCCACTGAGGTCACAACTTGGGATGGTGTTCTCCTCTGTCTTCAACATCAGAGTGTCCATTGCATAAAAAATGTTCCAAGGGAGCCACACTGTGCGCTCTTGACTCAGAAAAGGAGCTCGTTCAAAACGCAGGGTGAGAGAGGCTCCTCCATTGGCAATGAGGTCAAATCTAATGACACAAAGAGAGAGAAGGGGGGGGGGGGGATCAGAGTGAAAGAAGTACTTGTGTTATTCTCGTTATTGATAGCGCCATTACATTCTGAATGCTTTTACCATTAGAAAATGCCATTTCGCTAGGAGGGATAATTCATTGTTTTGATATATTACAGTCATTTCAATGAAAAGACTGAGTTTACTCTGCTCTAAATGAATCTAATAAAGATTTGTTCAGTTAGCATGTAGCTCTTTAAATCACTAGAAGCTTATATAAACAAGCAAGTCACAAAATAAGGCTTGGCGGCAGAAATAATCAAAGTGTTTTAGAGGGGAAAAGGTAGTTTGTTGCTTAGATGATGGCTTCTTTTCAATTATATCTCTATCTATGACTATCTATCCATCTATCTATCTATCTATCTATCTATCTATCTATCTATCTATCTATCTATCTATCTATCTATCTACCTACCTACCTACCTACCTACCTACCTACCTACCTACCCACCCACCCACCCACCCACCCATCCATCCATCCATCCATCCATCCATCCATCCATCCATCCATCCATCCATCCATCCATCCATCCATCCATCCATCCATCCATCCATCCATCCATCCATATTCAAACGAGGCTGTCAAGCCAACATTCAAATTTTGTCTTGACATTTCTAGGTAAAAGTTTACGTAACTTTACGAAATCAACAATGTTACTAAAGAAGTGTTTTTGACGGAGCGGTCCCAGCGATAAAGGTTCACGGTCCTGCTTTGGAAACAGGCGGTGAGTAAAACTGCTTCAAATGTCTGTTGTTGGCTATCATCGCGTAAGTAAACATCAGTAAACAACACGATCGTGTATAACGTTAGTTAATTTATCAATGGAGCATGCGATCTATGGTGTGTGTTTGAATACATTTGTTTAGCTGACCACTATAGGTGTCAGTTTGTTTATTGTAAAACCACCCAAACATAAATCTAGCGTTCTCACAAAGCGTGCTTCGTCATTCAAATGCGCTAACGGTTACTCCATTGTTGTTCTATGTATAATGTTACACTAGTCTGACATGCAAAACTGTTTTTCTTGCTACTGCTAATGTTTAGTCACATACAATAGTCCATAAACCAAATCATGTCATTATAAACCACGAGTAAACAGACACAAATGTTGACAGGCCACTAAATACAGTACATACCACAGGGACGGACGTCCTGCTGTTGCTGCTTCTCCTGTTCAATTTATTTCAGCCTCTCGATCTGACCATATATGTATTAGTTGAATCTGATTGATAGCCATGGTTTATTAGAGTAACGTTTTTTTCTCCACGCTTGAGGACGTCACCGCTTTGTGCGCGATCGTCATTCTTTAGCTCCGCCCACACGATACGCCTCCAGGCGCTTGTTTTTTTCCGGAAAGACTCGGTACAGCCTATATTTCTTTTATAAGTATAATAAAACTAAAGACTTTTTGGAGATATGAAGGATGCAATACTACTCTATAGGTACTCAAGATTGACATGAGATTGACTGAAACTGAGTGTTTCACCCTCCCTTTAAGTTCGCTACCTCAATTCAAATTCAGGAGGTGAATTGGAATTTAAGAGGTATTCTCAATTCAATTCTGAATGGCATACAACCCTAGTTCTTACAAGTACATTGCACTTACGTTCCATCCTGGCGTGTGAGGGTGTAGCCATATTGGGGGTACTTGACAAATGACACATTAACTCCCACCAGCGGGGTTCCATCTGTAGTCACCACCTGACCTCTGATCAGTGATGCCAGACTGGAGAACACAGAACAAAGACAAGAAGACATCCGCTGCTTTATAACCAATAAATCCAAGAGATACCATCAATCCAAAAAATAAAAAAATCCATCAAAAAAACTTCCATATATTTCACTCATCTGTCAGTCTTTCCAAGAAATATACAGTATAAAAAGACAGGAAGATGTAGCACCACTGACAGCAATCAATACAGTTCCTCAAAAATAGCTCAGGGTTACAAAATAACACAAAACTGACAATAACTATCTCAGCACTTGATGTTCTCTCAACAGATAGGGCGTAAATTGTGTGCACTACAGTGGATATTTTTTTCTTCGACCATACAAATCAGGAGACATGACATTTGCAGGTGGGAAGTAGTTGTGTGCAGTAGAGCAAGTTACCTTGCGTTAAAGGGATTGTCTGCAGGGATTATATGTGTGCTGTCCCGCCCCACTAGCATCTTGACACGGTCATAGAAGGACCGGACTTTTTGCTCAGGGTGCTGGCCCTGCTGGATGACCTGCAAGGGATCCCTAGACCCTCTACAAAGTGGACTGTTTTGGCATGGACTTTGGATACAGCAGTCTGGATCCATGCAATCAGTCAGGCCATCTAAAAGAAAAAAAAAAAAGTGGTGTGATGAGTAATGTCATATTAGAATTGTGCACAATCAATCAGAGCTGCCTAAGGCTGCAAAAGATTTCTCTCTTCATTTCCTTCTCTGTTGAAAAAAACAAAACAAACAGAAAACTTCATTCTTCTGTTGAACAGGAGGCTGTTTCATCAAAGTGTTCATTTTGAACACAGAGATGTTGGATTTAAATTTTACCTCTGTCCCAGTATTCATTCACCAAAGAGTTCGAAAAGTGCTTTTTTCTTTCCCTCACCTTTAGGCTTTGAATTAAATTACTTACTGCAGAACATCTGACGTCTTTTTTTTGTAATTCCTTATTTCAGATGAAAGCCAACAGTCCAGCTCTATTTATTTTCAGAGCATAGTCATCATAATTTAAAGGTTAGCTTATGCTTCCTATGAAATTTTTAAAAAATTGTGAACAGAGAGACAGAAAGTTCAGGTCTGGTTAGAACTGCACATTTACCTCCAAAAACCTCAAACGAATGAATGTACTAAACAGTCACTCTAATTCCATCAGAGCATGAAATGAAATACATTAAAGCTGTGGTGTGTAATTTGTTTGATGTTAAAAAATGTTATCCTCTGGCAGCTTAATTTGTTAAGACAACTATAAGAAACCTATTCATAGGATGACTTCCTCGAAAAGTGTAAACACTGTGGTGCTATTAAATGCTGTCTGAAAGTAACGTCTTACTCAATTAATGGTTTGCGATTGGGTTGAGACTACCTGTTTGCAGGAACAATGGCAAACAGCCTGAATGTCTAAAATCTTTCTGGAATTTGGAATTATGCAAAATACACAGAAATTACACCCATCAGGTGTTCGCAAAATTACAGAGATTACACACAGCAGCTGTTCCTGTGCACATGTGGCTGTTCCAATTACATACAGTCTTTGAGACAAAGTTCCCAGAGAGCCCACAAAAGATCTCTCACCTCCTTCATTGTCTTTGTTGTCGGCACATGAAGTCTCCATGGCGACACTGCAGCCTGTGCCTCTCCATCCAGTTTTGCACTCACAGTGCCAGCTGTTTTGACCCAGCAGACACTGTCCATTTCCATTACATCGATTAGGACAGCCATCTGCAAGAGCCAGAGAGAGAAGAAAAATACACTGAGAAAGGCAGAAATCCATCACAGCAGTCATAAGAGCATTGATATGTCAAAAATTGTGACCAAAAGTTTGGAAAACAAGCTAGAAATAGTTTCCAGGCTTTAGGATTTCTTTAAAGAGGAACTGAACTACCGGTAAATCAAAATCGAATTACTTAAAATAAATGGAATTACTATTGAAAAATTATTTTGTAGTTATGTAGTTTGTTTACCATCTTTTTATAAATTGATATTGTCAATCAACTTTTTGTTCAGCTGTGTATTTGGTAAACTTTGAATCTACATTGAACCAAAAAAAAAAAAAAAGCATTTTGGTTGCACCTGTTCAATGCAATTTTATACAAACAGATCTGATACAGCACACAAAGCACATTAACATGAAAACTGCAGACATAATCCAGACAATCAAAACCGACTGCCACAGATGAACATGAAATGCAAGAATTATCCTTTATGTTATTATATGTCTAGGTTTTCAAACTTTTGGCCTTGACATTATAGGCAGACATGCATCAGTGCTCATACACAAACATATCTGCCTCCAATGTGCTCACATCCTGTCTGAGGGGGTGAAGTATATGAAAAGCATTACTATTCACACCTCAAATCAGTTCAAACTCAGAGAGCAATTAAATTATTTTCGGTAGTCTCCACAGATAGATGCTGTTGGTAGCAAATGAATTTATCAGAACTCATCCATTCAGGAGGGGATATTTATAAAGAGCACATACACTCTCTGACTGTTCATTTACAGTAGCTGATTTGATTTGTCTGGATAGAGAGCAATGCTCTCATGTAAGAATGTGGTTAGGACAGACCGGAGTCTACAGATCAGATTAGGATGGCTCTTTAGGTCGAGGTACGAGACTGGGGGTTTGTGTGTGTGTGTGTGTGTGTGTGTGTGTGTGTGTGTGTGTGTGTGTGTGTGTGTGTGTGTGTGTGTGTGTGTGTGTGTGTGTGTGTGAAAAGACTTTAGAAAAAGAACATATTGTGGGAGAAGAAATGTGGAAGTATACTTGTTTGAAAGATTTTTATAGATAGAGACAGAAGCGCTTTGATAAATATATTACATGTTTTTGGAGTCAAGTGTGGCATGTGTGTGGGTGTTTAATGTATGCAGTTAGGGGATAAAAAGACAAAAGGTGGAAAACAATCTTGTCACAAGAAGAGTGTGGATTGATGTGAGTGCTTTAAGGATGCACTCTCTGGGAGCAACAGAGACTGAGATGAACAAACACAAAGACAAATAAAAAGACTAAGCACTATTCTCCTTTAGCCACACCAGTCCATAATTAAGCACCCTGGAGATGTGACCTGACATTTCCGAGTCATTAGGAGTTTTCTGTAAATAAAAAATGCGGTCTAAAATTCTCAGCACTGCCGTAGGCATCATCTCTTACTGCGCTCTAAACGGAAACCATGTTGTGACCTCACACTGTGTCATCAGAAACCATTGCTGGTTCCTAGGAGTTTAATCTCCAACAGTTAACACTTCTGTTAGTGTGTCAGCCTCCGCTTATGGTTACCCAGGAAACACGGCCTTTTAGAAGGAGCCAGTTTCCTTCATCACAAGGCTAGTATTATTGCCAGTTGACCCAGCATAGGTGACAATTCAGATGATTTGTGATGAGGGAATATTAAATAGCCTTGATCAAGGGAAAGTGAAAACCCAGCGTGTACTGGGATGCATTCAGCCATTGTGACTCAAATCAAATGTTGCTTTAATTAATGTAATTGTCAATGTCTGGGGTCCTTGAGATGCCACATTAACAGCCTGCTATGCATCGATTGTCACGCAATATTGAGCTGAGAGAAAAGTCACTTAGCAATGATTGCCTTTTAAATGGAGCTGCCATTTTTAGCAGCCAAATACTTATGAAACACCAGGACAGCAAAATCTATGGTGACCATTGATCTTCCTCATTGGGCAGCACTGAGTAGGGCCCCTCTTTCATGCCAAAGGCCAGTCGATTCTCAGCACACTAACTAGAATAAAGTGGGGTTTCACAAACTATTAAGCTATCTGGCTAAAGTAATGTGGGTTGACTCTATTGTAATCTACTTAAAAAGGAGCTGAGATTGCCTCTAGTTATGGGTCAGCGCACACGGTATGAGAGAGATACGCAAAGGTGAGATGGGGAAAGAAGCACACTGCATAGCAACAGTCAGCCACTGATGGATAGATATATTGATAGAAAGAGACAGATGGGTTGGTGGAAAAAAAGAAAGAAAGAACAAAATAAAGAGGAAGTAAGAAGGGAAGGGAGTAAGGAAGGAAGGAAGGAAGGAAGGAAGGAAGGAAGGAAGGAAGGAAGGAAGGAAGGAAGGAAGGAAGGAAGGAAGGAAGGAAGGAAGGAAGGAAGGAAGGAAGGAAGGAAGGAAGGAAGGAAGGAGATATAAATGTCTTAAAGGATGGGATATTGAGGGGGAGAAAGAATGTTTGGAAGAGAAATCTAGTCATCCACCTAAACCAGCCCCCGTCCATTGGCCTGCAGCCCTCTCACCTTTATAAAGGTCATAAAATAAAGGTTAGATTCATAAATCCTCTAAATTTCCCCTAGGAAGAGACAGATAAAGTCCCACAGGGAGTGAGCACCTACTGTATTAAACGCCTTCTGTCTGGGTTTTTCTCGCCTATGCTATTCCATGTACTACTACAAAGTCAAATAACATCCTAAACTTCAACATAGGCATAGTGCGGAGCTGAAAATTTTCACTTAAATGGTTTCTGAACTTTAGCAGAGAGGGGATAATGTCCTGTGGTGTGAATACTAAACAAGTTCTCACTGAGGTTTTTAGGATACCTGTTTGGAAGCATTCAACCATTTCTTTCTGAAATTTCTGTTTTGACTAATGACAGAAAATGTGCTCTGCAGCTTTAACAAATGCCATTCCTTAAAATGAAATCCACTGAACAGATGTGCAGTTGGGAAGCTGGGATGCATTTATCTTGTATGCTTCTTTACCCAGAATGGGTGTGATTTCCACTCATTAGCCAATCATGCATTTGATCAAGTGCAACTCACATCCACTCAGGATACTCTAGCATGCAAAGTCAGTGCCTCCAGCGGCCATTCATCTCAAGTCATTTCGGCCAATTAGAGATGCGTATTTAAATCGAGTAACTATTGTCACTAGCTCTTGTTCCAGACTCGCTCCTATCTACTGATGCATGAGCATTCAGGTGATCACTGTAGGCCCTGCAGTTAAACTCCTCATTATCCCGCTCTCCCTGCAAACACACCGTACTCCCCCTCCTCAGAAAAGCACACACACTCCTGTCCCTCCATTAGTATTCATCCTATGAGCTGGAACTCATGCAGGCGCTGAGACAAAGTCATTACCATGCCTCCTGTGGTCCTGCACCCCGTGTGCCGAAATATGTTCGGTAAAAACGTTGCTTGCTGCTCCTGACCCATTTTGCACCATGAAATTTCACATTTACCTTAAGATCCCTTTACTCACAGAATCTGCATCCCTCAGATACAGCAACATCTATGTAATATTTGTCTCCATTCTGCAGTTTCCACAGGAATTTAGCTCTTTTGTCTGAGGTGGACTTAATGTAAATAGAGAGTAGGATGACGTGCCTCCTGCATCTCTGTTCTGTGCAAGCATAAAGCCAGACTTAAACAGACAGCTAAGAGCCGGTGTGCACTGTTGAGCACTACCCTACCTTCAATAGAAACTGTAGTGCATTGCTATTATGCTTAGAGTCATGTAGTTGGCCCAGCCTTTAACTCTTGCTCCTTCAACAGTTGAATGGAATGAGGGTGGCGTATATTGTAGTGGTTACAGCTCAAGTTTATTAACTGGAGTTTGCCGTTCCAACCGCTACAAGAAGCCATCACTATTGTGCTCTTTACCAAGGCACTTAACCTCATGTTGCTTCAGGGAGACTGTTCCTTTAATACGTTTATGGCATCATTCTATTCATTTATTCAAATATGCAGAACTTAATTCTACCTATAAAAAGAAAGACTTTTAGGTTAACTCAATTACTTGGTCAACACATTGTAAGAGTGTGCTTCTGGCATTACTGTGGTGACAACAAAGCTCAGTACTCAAGGGAGTGATAGAGCTAACTTGAAATGTTATTAAACTCTGTTGGTTCTTTTCAGTTAGATATTTTAAAAACACGATCTAAATTGCTCTGCAAGATACTATTCAAACCATTGCTCTGCTATAACAGTAAAAGCCCGACACCGCTGACAGATTGGATGGTTGTGACAATATCTTGGCTCATGAATAAGGTTGTGCTTAAACTGAAGATAACCTTGAAGGACCATCTAAATCACCAAATTAACATTCATAAGCCAAGCCTTTGCCACGGTAGGATTTGTCAAGTCTCATGATAATTTGGTGTAACGGAGGGGGGCAAAGAGGAGCTGTACAG
Source organism: Pseudorasbora parva (assembly GCF_024679245.1). Classification (NCBI taxonomy): domain Eukaryota; kingdom Metazoa; phylum Chordata; class Actinopteri; order Cypriniformes; family Gobionidae; genus Pseudorasbora; species Pseudorasbora parva. The sequence goes on from NC_090182.1 coordinate 28,593,199, forward strand.
GCAAACCTCACTTCCCTGCATTCAAGAGGCGCCCACCCGAGTGGGAACAGTTGCATTGACATTGAGATTTAATATTATGTCACAAATTGTGCTTTGACTTAGTACCAGCTTGAACAAGACACTTAACCCCAGGTTACTCCAGCAGGATTTTCCTGTAATAAGTGACCAGAATAAGTTCTGGTCAACATTTAGGATTATTAACTATCAATAATATGTGTGACGTGGACAATATAATGTATAATATTATCCCAAGCGCTGAAGGACTGACAAGTCATTGTTCTTTTCAAAGATTGGACATTTTTGTAGCTCAGTTACTGCTTTTGGAGAGAGTCATTTCAAAAACAAGGTGCAAAACATATGATTAAATCTATACTATCATCAGCTGACAACAAAAATATAAACACATATGCTGAAGAACACAGACTAGCACTATGAACCTACTCGACACAACATTCTACTCCACCACGGCTACTCTATGAACAGAAGCACACAGTCGCTATGCAGCCAAGCTAGAGGTTGCTCACAACCAGACTAAAGTGCAGCTAGCACTAGTCACAGTACGACGAGGTACAATACCTTCAATACTCCCATCCCAAAAGTCTGCATCAGAGAGGACATTCAGAGAGAACAAAAATGCATAATAACAAGAACACAAATGAATACATGTTTTCTGCATTTGAAATCGGTTAAAAACTGAAGAATTATAAGGAATCAAAATGGAAACTAAAGATGGAAGCACAAGGCTTTTTCAGCCCACAGAAATAGATAAACAGACTTCCTGTCACGGCGTACTCAGGGAGAAGGATTAAAGGCAGAGCACTTTCAGTCTTTGTCATATCATCTTTGGAGTAACAGACAAACATGAACACACACGCCCACAGATGATGATAGAAAGGAAAACTTTGGCTTTTAAGTCTATTTTTGAGAGAGACAGAAGTCAAGGTAAAAAGAGGTGTGACTTGTCAAGGTGAAGGCGCCTCTACCTTCCATCAGCCGCTGCTATTCCACAAGGACTGTTCATTACCCAGCAGCCCACTCATCTGCCTCTGCTGTGCGAGGCATGATCAAACACGGCTAAATCTGTTCTAAGTCCAACACCAGACAAAGGAACAGTCTAATTCTTCTCAATTGACCCTGTTGTTCCTGATTTCTTCTTGGTGTGTCTTATGCCCTATAAACGTATGGTAATATAAAGATATTTAAAGGGAAGATTTTAGTTTGCTATTCTCTCTTAAAACTAAACACTTAAAACTCTAGCAATGCTTTGATTTGTACTTGTGGTCTTGCAATGACTGTCACTTGTGTCTGTGGTTTTTACAAGACGGTAGGACAGGGGTGTTTGCTCCAGCCCCTTGAGGGCCAGGTTCCAACACAGTTTTAGACAACACCTGCCATTAGGTGTCCTATTTAACAAAAAATAAAAAATAATATCTAGATGGGTGCTTACGAATTTGTGCTTACGTTTTGTAGCCCTCTACGGACTATAGTCCGTCTCGATTTATGTCACCAAAGTGTAGATTCTGATGTGGACCACAAGCATTCTGAGCAGAATTTGGGACAGGGCTTTAATATTAAAGGTTTTAGAGTGATGTACTGTATACCCCATCCTGATGGATCAGTCAAGGATGATCACTAGACTCACCAGTATAACATTTTCCTGAAATTCTCCTAAATCCCTGAGCTGCATGCATGTAGGCCATGTTCCTGGATTAACATCCTTTGCTGGTCCTGGAGAAGACATTTCTCAAACCATAATATATGCCAAAAATGAAAGAGCAATGGTATTTAACTCCTGCTGAGAGCCATTTGACATGACCCTAACCGCAGTTCTAAACATTTTTCTTGAAACCTAACTGATTGATAAGAATGTTGGCCCAGGACCAACAATGATGATCCAAAAAACATGAGCCTCTTGTGTTAGGCGTCAAGCACAGAAAAGAGGAAGGACTCTATATCCATATATAATGTTCACGAGAACAGTATAGACAGAGAATGTGCAGCGCTGTGGTGCCTGTTGCAATGGTAAGTGTAGGGAGCAGGAAAAGGTCAGTGCCTGGGTCAGAGGTGGGCGTATGCCTACCAATGGTGCAGTGTTCTCCATTCCAGCCCTGCTCACACTCGCACTTCCCATCCTTACAGGTGCCGTGCTTCACGCAGAGTGGGTTACACACACGCTGATCGCAAGCCGCACCCGTCCAGCCCTCCTCGCAGCGGCACGAGCCACCCATGCACACGCCGTGTGTCCCACAGTCAACCGAGCAAACCTCTGAGGAAAGAAGAATAGAGCAGTTGTGCCATGTTTGTTCATACATTAGAAAGCAGGGATAATGAAAATGAAAGGTTATGCTAAAACATTTGTATTAAATAGATACAATCAAACTGACCAACTGAACAATCAGGACCCATCCAGTTGGGGTCACAGCTGCAGACGCCTGTGTCTGGTATAAAAGCACCATGACCATGGCACTGATCTGGGCATTGTGCTCTTGGTAGCTCACAGCTGGGTCCACCCCAGCCTGGTTTACAGTGGCACTCCCCGTTAACACAGATGCCATTATTTGAGCAGGTTGGATCCAAGCAGTCAACTGTGTACAACATGTGAGGGTCATGAGTGAGGATGTGTCATAAATATTAAAGATCCTATAACATTGGTTTATAAACTTAGGAAATTGGGGCGGGACATACTGAAGGGCATGTCCCTGTTTTTTAAAGGCCAAGCCTTGAATTTGTGTCACAACCATGATCATGAATTTGCTATTTTGAGTCAAATGTGGTATTAGCTGAGGTATAATGTTTAATCTAGACATCATATAATTGTAGAATGAGAATGAGTCATAGAAGGAAAGACTGTTCATAACTAGTCGATGTGAACTAAAAGCCACTTTTATAAATCAAACAACATTTTGTGAACTTACTACAACTTAATTAAATTAAATTAAAATTTCCCATGTATTTACATTTTCAATTGTGTATTAAACTAAATTACTATATTCATGAGTCTTACTGTATATCTTTAGATACAGAGAACATACAAATTCAAAGAAAAACAACAATCACATCTAAATAGGTTTGGAAAGATTTTGAAGAAAGCATCCACAAGTACATACTACAACTTTCAACTAAGCATGAAAAATCAATATACCGCACCCTAAGTGTGAAAATGGCAGTTTCCTGTCTAGAGCCTTTCACACTCACCTCTCCAACCCTCTATCTCACTGTCTCAACATCTGTCTGTCTTCCTTCCACTCCCTTCCTCTTTTCTGTGTGACTTTGACCCTGTCTCTCACGTTTCATCCGGGGTGCCTCAAAAAAATTGAAATCGACTGCTGAGAGAAAGAGATCTGGCCATGAAAAGTGCGAGAAAGCCATTTGACAAATTACCCGGCCCTGTGGTGCCCTGCGTGACACCCCTATCTCAGCCCCCCTCGGCTGACAGAAGTGCCGCTCTTTCCCCACGCGCACATAAAGCCATTCAAGCCAAATGTTTATGCTGCAGAAACAGCACATCACGCCTATCGATTTCTATGTCACCGGCACTTCAGGTAAATTGTTTGAGTGACTATACTGTGATGAATATCTGATTTTAAAAAATCTTAGAATGACAGGAAAAAAATGAAAGGGGCAAAAGTGCTGACCTTGTGATCTGCAACACCTCAAGCTCCTCATGCACCACAAAAAAAAAAAAAAACACCTTTTTTTTACACCCACACTTTTGTTTTTCTGCCATGGTGTGAACTTTCCATTGATATTCTATTGTTTCTTTTTTCTTAATAATAATATTCCGTATCCCTTAAACCTAACTCTGATTTGTACAATTAGTTTTTTATTTAAAGATAATTTCTTCTTGGGAACAGTTAATGTCACATGACACATGCATCAAAAGGAATTATTATTATTTAAGGTTTTTTAATTTAAATATTTATTTTTGTGTTACACAAGATTCGAACGACATGAGAGTGAGTAAAAAATGACCGAATTTTAATTTTTAGGTTAACTATTAGTTTAAATTTATTCAATCCCCCTCTAAATGTTTTAATATGGGACTTGATGCCAGACCTTCAAAGAATTAATTAGAGATTTGGAGAATGAGAATCAGAAAGAATTAATATGCACGGCTTTTGTTGTTCTACTTGTTCCTTTGTTTATCTGCCATCGGTGTCTCTCTCTGTAATGAGCAGACATTCTGTAACTCTGCTTTCCATCAACCTATTTCTATGTTTGTGTTTTCATCCCGGTCCTTATACCTCCTTTTTTCTGCCTCTGCCTTATCTTTTTCTACCCTTTCCATTTTTAGACTCCCTTATTTTATTGCCAGTCACTGTCTTACCCAAGAGCCACTGAACTTTACAGAATACCAAAAATGAATCAAGACCAAAGCTATTGTTCTCAGCACCTAGATCAATATATTTTCCAGCCTTTACTCATATCTGAGAAGTGTTTTTGTGGGAGCCCATTAGGTCCTACCAGAGAATCTAGGGAAAAAACCAAAGATGACTACTTAAATAAGTAAGTTTCTTAAGTAGCTACACAGATAGAAAACAGCTCTTACAGCCACAGAGGGAATAATTACCCTCAGTTCCACTAAAAATGTTGTCATCATTTACTCACTTCAAGTTGTTCCAAACATGTAAATCTGAAAGATTATTTATTCTCCTAAACACAAAAATATCTCAAAATATCTGATTTTGTGTTCAAAAAAGCTCATACAGCTTTGGAACACCTTGGGGGTGAGTAAATGATGACAGTATTTCCATTTTTGTGTGAACTATCCCTTTAAGCCATTGACAAAAAACAATATCTATGGAAAGCTAGTAAGTGTGTAAGCACTTACCCTCAGCGCAATTATCTCCTTTGTAGCCCAAAGTACAAACACATGTGCCCTCTGTGCACGCGCCATGACCACCACACTGGGGGTCGATGCACTGGCTGATGGGAACATCACATTCCGGTCCCTTCCATCCGCTATAGCAGATACATGATCCCTTGTCATACTGGCCATTTCCACTACAGAGGACCGGGCATGCCGCTTAGAGAAAGAAACAGAAAGAGAAGGAATTATTTGATGTGAGTGATGTCTGATGTTTTCGTATTCATTTATTTTGCAATGGTTTGTCTCTAAAGATGTAAAGAATAGCATGAGAGACAAATGAGACAGCATAGGGAGAGTTTTTTTTTTTTTTAACACAAAGAAACCGTGCAAGTTTACATAGAGACTGAGAAAAAGGCTGCCAGTTGTGGCCATAGATGTGTCTGAATGGTGTGATATAGGGAATGAGAACATGGTAGGAAATAATCCACATCTGATAACAATGGGCTCAGAAATGTCTCACAGTGAGGACAAATGATGAATAATGAATCAAACTTCAAGCTTTAGGCACCAAATTTCAAATACAATCAGTTTGGTGGATTTTTTTGTTGTATTCTCTTATTCTTATTGTGACTTTTGAAAGTATGATTATGAGATTTCTTTATTCAGATTTTTACCAAAATAACAAGTAAGATAAAAAGTAATTTATCAAAAAAAAGCCAACAACTGATGTTAGTACATATTCATATACAGTATTATGGTACTTCAAGGTTTACTCCAAAAATACCATGAAACTCTCATAGTACATGTCAAGTATAATTAGCTGCATGTCTAAAAACATTGTAATACCATGGTATATGTTCTAAAAACCTAATAATACCATTGTGCATATAAACATAAAAACATGGTAATAGCATTATACATGTCCTAAAACCACAATAACGCCATTGTGCATAGTACATCCAAGGCACATCAACAGGTTTATGTTCACACCTGATAAGAACAGAATGTCTGAATCTGGACCTAAATATTCTGTGCGTTTAGACTACATTACCCACTAACACCCTCTATAAGCCCAGATGAAAGATGTCCAGTAAGCAGCCAGCAGTCTAAAAAGACTTCCTACGGTAGAGGCTCGAGGCTCTATGCATTGTAAATATATTAATGTGCGCACACACACACACACACACACACACACACACACACACACACACACACACACACACACACACACACACACACACACACACACACACACACACACACACACACAACACACACACACACACACACACACACACACACACACACACACACACACACACACACACACACACACACAGAGGGTTAGCACTGGCGCTGGGATTGGACAGCTCTGATAGGTTGGAGAAAACTGTAATGAAAGAAAATGTAATTTAACATTGTGGTAACAAAACTATTAATCATGAGCTTCCCAGGTGAGCAATGGAAGATATTGGGCTGTATGAAACGCCATTCATCATCCTTTTGCTTTGGAAAGAGAGAGAGAAATAGAAGAAAAGAGAAAGAGACCTCCACTAACACATAGATCTCATTTTCTGAGTCACACAACTAAAGTATTTCCTTAATAGGAAAGTATGCAAAAACAGTGAGCGCATTTTCAGGTATATTGTGCTAATGAACTCAATGTGTGGACACACACGCACATACACCGGTTCATCTAGAAGGTATCTGGACTCGTAAGCTGTATCCAAAGCTGTTGAGTGTCTAGAGCCATTGGGACACACATCTTTGATGTGTTCAGCTCTTTGAATAAGACTGCTCCTGCCATATGGCAACAACTCAGTGTCAGGAGTTTGGTTTGACTTCTCTGGCTTTACTCTTCTCTGTATGCCTTCTCTCAGCTGCTCGCTATATTAATTAGCGGCCGCGCTCTGTGCATCTCACACCTGTCCCCCCTTTGTCCTGATCACCTTGCTATTTAACTCTCATGCTCTTCTCCCCTCTTTGTCGGGTTATTGTTTGTTCTTTCATGTCGGCAACTAACGTCTTGTCCTCTTATGCTCGCCTAGTCCTGTTTCGCCGTGTGTGTGTGGTTCAAGAGGATTTTCCCCTGGGTTCTGCGGCTTCCCAGTCTGCTCTTCAGCACCGCCGTATCAGCCGAGTGAGGTGTGCGTTTCGACGCGTCCTGCGTGCGCTCCCTGGCCAGCAGTACCCGTTACCAGGCTACCCGCCAGCTCCTTATATGTACTCTTTTGCTTATCTCTCCTGACCTGCGTCCGCCTATACGGCTGGTAACTGGCAGTCAGCCTTATTTTCCCTGTTCCCGCTCAATAAATTACTAATTTACCAGCATTCGCTTTTGGGTCCTTTCTACATTGTGACAGAATAACCCGACCACTATGGACCCAGCGAACGAGACGACGACCATCCGCTCAGCGGTCGAGCTGCAGGGAGCTATGCTGGGTAGACACGCCGAGGAATTGGCAGCCGCTAAGCACGCCGTGGATGCACTCGCTGCCCAGGTAACGGATTTGACCGGCCAACTACACCTCCTGCGTCAAGACCAGTCCTCGTCTCCTGGGACGCGACAAGCAGCCGAGCCTCGCGTCAACAACCCCCCTTGTTATTCCGGCGAGCCTACAGAGTGCCGGGCATTTCTTACCCAGTGTGAGGTAGTGTTTTCCCTTCAGCCGGTCACGTATGCTTCGGACCGCGCCAAGGTTGCGTTTGTGGTGTCTCTTCTCACGAGCCGAGCCCGGGATTGGGGAGCGGCAGTCTGGGAGGCTGAAGCTAACTGCTGCAAGCAGTACACCTCATTTAAAGAAGAGATGTTGAAGGTGTTTGATCGTTCTGTTTTTGGTCGCGAGGCTTCTCGACAGCTAGCTGCTCTCCGCCAAGGAGGACGTTCCGCGGCCGATTATGCGATTGACTTTAAGACCTTGTCGGCCACCTGTGAATGGAATGAGGCTGCCCTCACTGCACGCTTTTTGGAGGGCCTGAATGATGACCTGAAGGACGAGATTTTTGCTCGTGAGTTTCCCTCGAACCTAGATGAGTTGGTGGAATTGGCCATTCGGTTAGACAAGCGCTTTGATCTGCGCAGACGCGCTCGTGCTGACGTCATGGGTTTCCGGGGATCCCCATCCACGCCTTCGGCATCACCGGAGTCACGCCCAGACCCTGAGCCAATGCAGCTGGGCAGAATACATCTCTCCTCCGCTGAACGCCAACGCCGCATCCGGGAGCGATTGTGCCTTTACTGTGGTGGCACTGGGCATTTTGCTGCCACATGTCCGGCAAAAGAGAGAGCTCGCCAGTAGATCGGGGAGTATTGGCGAGCGCAACTCCTCTATCCCCATCCTTCAAGTCTCGCACCTTGATTTCGACCATTCTTCGCTGGGGTACCTCATCTGTCACCTGCTCTGCCCTCATTGACTCGGGGGCGGAGGGAAATTTTCTTGATGAGACGTGGGCGGTTAAACACGGCCTTCCCCTTCATGAATTAAAGGAGACTCCCACAGCTTTTGCCCTGGACGGCCGGGCGCTGTCTAACATCCGTTTAGCCACCGCCCCGGTGAGTCTCACCACATCTGGCAACCACCAAGAGACCATTTCCTTTCTAGTGTTTCATTCTCCTATGGCCCCCATTGTCCTAGGACATCCGTGGTTAACACAGCACAATCCCCAGATAAACTGGTCAGATAGTTCTATTATGTCATGGAGCTTGCCTTGTCATACAAATTGTCTTGTCTCTGCTGTTTCCTCTGTCTCACCTGTGTCTGTTTTTCAGGAGGAGTCCATTGATTTATCTGGAGTCCCGGAGGAGTACCACGATCTGCGAGCGGTGTTTAGTCGTTCCCGGGCCGCTTCTCTCCCTCCGCACCGTCCTTATGATTGTAGTATCGACCTTCTTCCTGGCACCTCTCCTCCCCGTGGGCGTTTATATTCCTTGTCTGCTCCTGAACGCAAGGCACTTGAGAGATATCTCGACGAATCTCTCATGGCGGGTACCATTGTTCCTTCCTCCTCCCCCGCCGGTGCGGGATTTTTCTTCGTAAAAAAGAAGGACGGTTCCCTGCGCCCCTGCATTGATTATCGTGGGCTGAATGACATCACCATTAAGAACCGGTATCCGTTACCACTGATGTCATCGGCCTTCGAGATCCTGCAGGGGGCAAGGATTTTCACGAAGTTAGATCTCCGTAACGCATACCACTTGGTGCGCATTAAGGAGGGGGACGAGTGGAAGACGGCGTTTAATACCCCGTTAGGACACTTTGAATACCGGGTGCTACCGTTCGGGCTGGTAAACGCCCCAGCCGTTTTTCAAGCGCTCGTTAACGATGTGTTAAGAGACATGCTCAACATCTTTGTCTTTGTGTACCTGGATGACATCCTCATTTTCTCCCCGAATCTCCAGGTACACACCCAACACGTTCGTCGCGTATTACAGCGCTTATTGGAAAATCGTCTCTATGTAAAGGCGGAGAAATGCGCATTCCATGTCCAGTCGGTTACCTTCCTTGGTTCGGTCGTGTCGGCAAGGGGCATAAGCATGGACCCCTCCAAGATTCAGGCAGTCACTGATTGGCCCGTTCCCGAGTCTCGCTCGGCTCTTCAGCGGTTTCTGGGGTTTGCGAACTTTTATCGCCGCTTCATACGTAATTTCAGTCAGGTTGCCGCTCCCCTGACTGCTCTTACGTCTGCGAAGTCCCCCTTTGTCTGGTCTGAGAATGCTCAGTGCGCTTTCGAACGTCTTAAAGGTCTGTTTACATCTGCGCCTATTCTAATTTCGCCTGATCCGGAGAGCCAATTTATCATCGAGGTTGACGCGTCTGAAGTCGGAGTGGGAGCTGTGCTTTCGCAGCGCTCCCCTCTCGATCATAAGGTTCACCCGTGTGCTTTTTTTTCGCGCCGGCTCTCGTCAGCTGAACGCAACTATGACGTGGGTAATAGGGAGCTCCTTGCCATCCGGCTGGCCTTAGAGGAGTGGCGTCATTGGCTTGAGGGAGCCTCCACTCCGTTTATCGTCTGGACTGACCATCGTAACTTAGAGTATATCCGCTCCGCTAAGAGACTTAATGCTAGACAGGCTCGCTGGGCTCTTTTTTTCGGGCGTTTTAGTTTTACGATCTCTTACAGACCTGGGTCTAGAAACGTTAAACCAGACGCTCTTTCTCGCCAGTTTTCTTCCTCTGATGATGGTGCCACCACGGAGACCATCCTACCGGAGGGATGCGTGGTTGGTTCCGTCACGTGGGGAGTGGAACGGTTGGTGAGAGGAGCGCTGGCGCACACCGTCGTTCCTCGGGGGTGCCCTGAGGGTAAACTTTTTGTCGTACAGTCGGTTCGTCCAGCTGTTCTTCGCTGGAGTCACGCCTCTAGATTTGTTGCGCATCCAGGGGTGGGGCGCACGCTGGCAGTGGTCCGCCAGCGATTCTGGTGGCCTGCCATGGAACGTGAGATACGTCGATTTGTCGCGTCATGTTCTGTCTGTGCGCAGCAAAAGTCCGGTAATTCGCCTCCCAAGGGTCTTCTTCGTCCCCTCTCTATTCCCTCCCGCCCTTGGTCCCATATTGCCCTGGATTTCGTCACGGGGCTTCCCCCCTCCTGTGGCAATACGGTGATTCTGACTGTTGTGGACCGATTTTCTAAGGCGGTCCATTTTGTCCCTCTTCCCAAGCTTCCGTCGGCTAAGGAGACTGCGCGTACGGTCGTGGACCACGTCTTTAGGATTCATGGACTTCCTACGGATGTGGTTTCGGATAGGGGGCCCCAATTTGTTTCTAACTTTTGGAGGGAGTTCTGTCGGCAGATTGGGGCTACCGCCAGTCTGTCGTCAGGGTTTCACCCACAGACTAATGGTCAGGCCGAGCGCGCTAATCAGGACCTTGGGCGGATGCTTCGCTGTTTGGCAGCTAGAAACCCCTCCTCCTGGTGCGAACAATTGACTTGGGCAGAATACGCGCATAATTCGTTGCCGTCGTCGTCCACTGGCCTGTCTCCGTTTTCATGTTGCTTGGGTTACCAGCCACCTCTGTTTCCCTCTCAGGAGAGCGCGGCTGCCGTTCCCTCGGTTCAAGCGTTCATTCAGCGCTGTCGTCGTACTTGGAGGAGAGTGAGATCGGTTCTTTGCCGGACAGCGGAACGCACCCGTCGGGCCGCTAACCGTCGTCGGTCTAAAGCACCTAGGTATGTGTGTGGTCAGAAAGTTTGGCTCGCCACACGTAATTTACCCATTCAGACGCCCGCTCGTAAGTTGGCTCCCCGTTTCATTGGGCCCTATGTCGTTACTAAGGTTATCAGTCCAGCGGCAGTACGGCTCAGGTTGCCACATTCCCTTAAGCGCGTTCACCCGGTTTTCCATGTCTCATGCATTAAGCCCGCGGTTCGCACTCGGTTGCCTCCCTCCCCCCCCTTGCCATTCGTGCTAACTCTCCCGTCTTTAAGGTTAAGAAGCTGCTGGATGTCCGACCCCGAGGGCGGGGTCATCAGTATCTTGTCGATTGGGAGGGATTCGGTCCGGAGGAGAGAAGCTGGGTACCAGGAAGGGATGTGCTGGACCGCTCGCTTATCGAGGACTTCCTCCGCTCCCGGCAGTCTTCCTCGGGGGCGCCAGGTGGCGCCCGTCGGGGAGGGGGTACTGTCAGGAGTTTGGTTTGACTTCTCTGGCTTTACTCTTCTCTGTATGCCTTCTCTCAGCTGCTCGCTATATTAATTAGCGGCCGCGCTCTGTGCATCTCACACCTGTCCCCCCTTTGTCCTGATCACCTTGCTATTTAACTCTCATGCTCTTCTCCCCTCTTTGTCGGGTTATTGTTTGTTCTTTCATGTCGGCAACTAACGTCTTGTCCTCTTATGCTCGCCTAGTCCTGTTTCGCCGTGTGTGTGTGGTTCAAGAGGATTTTCCCCTGGGTTCTGCGGCTTCCCAGTCTGCTCTTCAGCACCGCCGTATCAGCCGAGTGAGGTGTGCGTTTCGACGCGTCCTGCGTGCGCTCCCTGGCCAGCAGTACCCGTTACCAGGCTACCCGCCAGCTCCTTATATGTACTCTTTTGCTTATCTCTCCTGACCTGCGTCCGCCTATACGGCTGGTAACTGGCAGTCAGCCTTATTTTCCCTGTTCCCGCTCAATAAATTACTAATTTACCAGCATTCGCTTTTGGGTCCTTTCTACATTGTGACACTCAGTGCTGTTCCCCATCACACGTGCTCTTCTCTTGTCTGTTTGGACCTTAATCTGCATGTTTTATTAGTATTATTATTATTATTACTACATGTCTCAAAGTGTAATTGCAAAACCACTAATCCACAGTTTCAAAGCACAGTTCTCCCCAAAATGAAAGTGATTCTTCATCTATGTTGTTGTAAATCTGTATGACTTTATTCTCTCAAATACTGGTGAGTTTTTGAAGAATTTCCCAGTCACTCTTTTCAAGGTCTGGGGCTGTCAAATACAAAAAGGAAAAAAGTATAACAAAAATGGTCAATGCGACTCAATAAAAGTTAAGTCATCTTTGTTTTCAAAGATGAAAATCCTACTGGTTTGAAACGACAAGAGTGTTAAAGATGATGTAAACGATGAGAAGGTGTGAACTTTGAAACCACTTTGCTATTGAAATCACTTTGCTATGAGTGACAGGTGAGTAATAGTTCACTTCTCTCTTTCTCTTTGTCAGTTTTTTTCTTTTCTCATGCTCTCTCTCTCGCTGTACGACAGAGTTCGGGGTGTAATTGGAGTGTTTCTTACCTTTCGAGCAGTCCATGCCATGGAACCCTGGGAAGCAGTGACATACTCCTGACACACACTCTCCGTTACCATGACAGTTGCGGGGACACTCTTGCACAGAGTCTGTGAAAAGAATGAAACCTTTCTAAAAAAAGGCCACTTTGATGGTAATGACAGCTGTAACCACCACATCCAACTATCATCTTGTCTTTTCCTCCACTGTATCGTTCATCTCTCACACACACATTTTTTGTCCGTCTTTCGCTCCAGTTCTGAGTGGCCGTCTCTGGTCATTATTGATACAACCCATTCAAACAGCGTCACACACCATTTCATTAGCCATGAGTAATATCACGGCAATGAAAGTAGGCCATATCACAGTAGATTAGCGGAAGGTTAATTGGTGAGACACCACTTATTCTCAGAATTCATGCATGTGAATATTCATAGAACAGAGTCACAAGGTGCTTATCTCATTTCAAGTGGATGATGATATATATTAAATTGTTTAACATTAATAGATTGACATTATTTAATTATTTCCCTTTTACTAGACGGCAAGGACACATTCATGTATCATTTTATATTCATATTTTAAAATGAACTGGTTTTAGACCTCATTTATGAAAACCAAGTTAAACAAATGTCTGTGCATTATTTTTTATTAATTAATTATTCTGAACATCTCTGATATCTTCTAGAAATCATTCTAATATGCTGATTTGGTGATCAAGAAATAATGTAGAAAACAATTGTGATACTTTTTATTTACTCAGAATTTTTTGATGAATAAAAATTAATTGAACCCGTAAAAGCATACCTCAGGTATTTAGCGATCCGGGACATCATTCACTACCCTCCTCCTCATTAATTTGTTTTAAAAGTTAGACATCAACCTTAGTATTCCTCTATCAATTAAATCTAAACAATTTAACAAGAAAACAAACAAACAATTAACTGCTTTTCTACAATTGTTTGTAAAAATTGGGTTGCTAACAGCTCGAGGTGTTTAAGTGTACTTACTTTTGCACAACAATAATTTAAACTTCAATGAGGGAATATGTGAAATTCTCATTTATTCCACAAGGTGGCAATGTCTGATACACAAGGATGAAGTGAGGCTTCACCCATACTTAGAGCAGACAGAAAACGAAACAATAAGTATGATCTGCAGAACTTAAAATGGCTGTGGGATTTACTGCAGAGTAAGCTCCAAAAGGTAACAGAATAGATTAAATTTTGAGTTTTTTTGGAGTTTTATATCATCGCGACAGCTAGAGATCTATCTGTATTAGATTGGGGTTGCTAAAGACCCAAATATGTAAGAATGATTGGTGAAACAGCCATACATTTAAGGGTTAAAAGATTATAAATGTATGTTCTATTACTTTTGATCAATTGAATGTGCCCTTGCTGGAAAAAAAAAATACTGAAAAAATTCTTACATATCTTTATGAACATGTATACCTGTTATAAAACACTTTTTGTATTGAATATTTGATTACATGCTTGATTATCACTCATGGCTAAGGATCTAAATATATTGTATCTTCTTGTTCCGTCTTAATGTGTCACAGTTAAGTGATATAGTGAGTGTTTGATGAAGCAAAAGTACAATGGAGGGTTTAACCAGAGTGTGAGCAACTGACCCAGAACAGCTGTGCTAAAGGAGACAGATTCCTTCTCCTTGCCGTCGTTGTAGAAAGCCAGGTGCCATGTGCCAGGGTCCAGATACTGCACAAACACGGCCTCGTTCAAAACCACCGTCTGAATACTGCGTCTCTCGCGGGGCGATTCAACTACGCTCCATTTCTCCTTCCCATCCAAACGCTCCATATAGTCATACTGGAGAGAGGAAGGCACAAAACGAGAGGGGACCTTTTTATTTTCTGCAATCTCAAGTGGTTTGACAGCATTCATACATATCAAACAGTGAAATACTTTGAAGTTGAGCTCTAGGAATGATTTTATCTAACACCTGCTGACTTCTAAAATGTATTTGCAATGACTGATTGATCCACTGTTGTGATGAAAGAGGGTTTTTTTTTTCCTGAAAGGACTTCACAGAGTGGTCTCTTTGTAAATAGAAAGGGTATAAACACCTGTGCATGGGACGGCGGCAGCCCTTTGCGAATGTAAACTCCAAACAGTGCATCCTTGCCCAAGGATATGTTAAACTTGAGGAACTGAGGCTGGCTGAGGTGCATCAGGGATCTCCAGAACACCCCGGGCGGCACCTCCTGGGTTACGCGCCTGCCCACCTCCAGGCTGCCTGTATCTATGCTGCTGTTGCGTGCAGCCCAGGGCCCTGAGACAGAAAGGAAGGAATAAAACAAAAATCAATCTCTCACCTCAGCTGTGTTGCATCTGCCCCTTGTTTATGGATTCAGAGGCAGTTGCTTTGAAAACAGAAAACAAAGGGAAACCGCACAAATGCACTTTCTCTCTGGGATACACTTATCTGATGGAATCTGAAAAAAACACAAATGCTGCTTCCTGAAGTCTTTTTTGCCATAACGGCACCGTATCCACCCAGCACAAATAAAGCAGAGAGAGTATCACGGTCAACAGAAGAGAGCCAGAGAACGAGGGAAAAGGGGATTATTTGTTGAATATTTGAGTGTGCTTTTTTTTAACGCAGCATGCAGAAAAACTGAGAAATAACTTAGAAAGATGAAAATTAATGGTCCCTTGTAAGAAGCTGAGCTTTATTGGAACTGTCACATGATATCTGCGTTTTTTAAAGTGTGTGAGGGTTCTACGATTCCGACTGACATTTGGTTTTCAAAAAGACCTACACTCAACGTCGAAAGTGTTCATAAAGAATTTGACTTTCATAATATGATAGTGAAATGTTACATTCAATGAAAGAAATGCAGGATGGGAATTATTTTTATTTCCCCCCCAGAATTTACTGGATTATGAAAAGGTGTCACAATACAAAAATCTAAATGTTGTGGTCGGTTAGATTTTTTAAATGTTTTAAACAGAGTCTTTTTGACCAAATGTACAGTAAAACAGTAATACTATGAAGTATCGCGTGATCCTCTGTCGCATGATCCTTCAGAAATCACAACTAGAGGGTTCTTGGGTTAGGTTTTTTGTTTTCTTAGGGTGCCGCAAGGAACCCTTTCCTAAAAGTGAAAATGGAATGGTGATTGTTCACTTATCCCCTACTTCATTTTCTCTCCCCTTCTCTCTGTCTCTGGTATTTGTGGACTTTCAGGCTGATGGAGAGATCTCTTCTATAGTGAGAGTTCGTGTATTCTCCACCCTCAGGCTTTGGCTCATACCGCATGTCAACACCACCATCCTGTTTACCAACATAATCACACAAGCTGTTATCCACTTTTCATTTAATGGAAAATCCATGGTTGCTCTATCCCTCTCTGTCTCTCTCTCTTTTATTCTCTCTATCTCTTGCTCGTAGCTAGCGGCAATGGCCGAGTGTAAATGGAGGTTGCATGCAACAGATTCCCTCTGTCCCTATGGTTGTGATGTTCACATCACACACACACACACACACACACACACACACACACACACACACACACACACACACACACACACACACACACACACACACACACACACACACACACACACACACACACACACACACACACACACACACACACACACACACACACACACACACACACACACACACACAAACACACACACACACACACACACACACACACAGCTCCCCTGTAATCAGGTCAGATCTACACTGGAGACCGCAGCCCTGACAGAGAAAACCTGTGAAAAATGGTGAGGAAATAAAGAACAATGAAAACACAATCAGGACGGAGCAGCCACAACAGGAGATGAAATAGCCCCCCTCATTAATACAGAAAGAACACAGACAGAGGAGAAATGGAACTAAAGAAAGGAAAAATAGGGAGTGAGGGAGGCCGGGTAAGAATTTCCTTGGGGAAAGAGCGATCAGTCTGCGACTGTGGCTGAAGCAATAGTCCAGCTTTATTTCACAGCAAAACACAATAGAACTGTTCCAAAACACAGTGAGCCATCTCACTGACTACAGGTAACATCCTCACTGGAACTGAACAGCATAAGTGACTCATTTTGGAATGCTGGCAGCGTTATCGCTAATGAATTAAAATATACATATATTGATTGTTTATTCATTTAGCTATATTCTCCAGTATTTGATTACATATATTTATAATAAAATTTTCTTTCACTTTGCCTCTGGGCAAATTCTGAGACTGATTCCTTAGAATAGGCAAAAAAAAAATAAAAAAAAATACATTTTTATTTTTTAGTAGGGATCACAGTTAAGTTTCCTACTTGGAACTGCATAAAACAACATGCTATTTTTGATGAAAATAATACTTTTATTCAGCAAGGGCACATTGCATTTGTCAAAAGTCGCAGTAAGGACATTTACAATGCTACAGAAGATTTCGTATTTCAGAGAAATGCTATTCTTTTTAACTTATACAATTCATCATTAACATCCATTAACGAAACCATCACAGAAAAATAAATGACACTGTAAAATATATTAAAATACAAAAGAGTTATTTTTAACTGTAATGCTATTTCTCAAAATTACTTTTACTATTGTTTTGATCAGATAAATGCAGCCTTGGTGAGTATAAGAGACTAAAAGAAACTTAAATCTTACTGACCCCAAACTTATGAATGTTAGAGTACATATTTTATAATTTCTTTTGTTTGGGTGGTGGTGAGAAAACAAAAGAAAAGAGAAAATAACAGAAAAACACAAAAAAATCTATAATAATCATCTAAAAATCTATAATTACTGTGTTTTTGAAAATAAATGTAATGTAAACAGAATGTAATGAGAATTGGAAGACACAAAAGCGTAAAAAAAAAAAAGGTTGCCTGTGGAGGCACTGCCTTGTAGGTTTTGATTCAGTGCTAACGTAGAGATAGAGGGCATCTAAATCTGAGTGTCTAAGCACAGCATCAAGTACCGTAACAGAATCCAGCCGAGTGCAGAGAGGCCAATCATAAGCTAATGTAGCCAGCAGACAGGAGCACACACAAATCATTTCACAGATCAGACCAGAGCATCAAATCATCCAGCAGAAACCCAGATACGAGCATCTCAACACAATATGCCAGACAATAAGATAGGATAACAGCTATACAAAAGACGCAGGAAAGAAAAGAAAAAAACGCCAACAACTATCAGACACGGCAAAATAACAAAACGTATTATATGTTGCGCTACTGCCTACTGGTATACAGAGCAACCACCAGCAACATCTGCCTGATAGCCTCATTGTAGCATTGTCTGTGTATGTATGATTAATGAAAGTCTCACTGTTATGTGGAGTATATTATGTTTGTATGTGAGAAGAAAAAAGGGACAGGAAGCGAGTGAGAGAGAAGTCATATCTGTATGGAACTGACACCGACATGTGGAGTGGGGTGAGATTGAAGCACTTGAGGTGAAGAGCTGTTTCAAAGCTCACAAACTCACTCTGTTACCAACACACTCAAACAAAAACACAGCAAACTATCATGCAACATAATCTATACGTAATCACAGAGTTAGGTGTGTTTACATAGCGCAGAGGAGAGAGGAAAGGAAAAATTAAACAGTGTAAATATGTATTGAATCATGCCGGAGAGCTTCTTACATAGGTAGCTGCCTTCTAAGACAACACTATGTAGTAAAGAAGTTTCAATGCTAATTCAGATGTACTATCATGAGCAAACGGCACCAAACATGCAAATATTGCATAAAATAATATGTTTTACCTTGTTTGCAATTTTTTAGAGCTTTTGCTGAGCTCCTTTAAATTAATACTGGGACTAACTTTTTTCATTGAAAGTGATGCTGTCCTGATTAAAATGTGAATTAGAAAGCAGCCTAATTAATATTAACTTCACTTTCACTGCACACTAGGTTTTGTAATAGAGCCTACAGGTGCATCTCCATAAATTAGAATATTGTGCAAAAGTTTATTTATTTCAGAAATTCTACTTAAAAGGTGAAACTAATATATTCATACCTGCAAACTGACAAGTGATGAAAAAGGCGACGTTTCCGAATTAAATACTTTTAGCGGGATCTCGGGATCTCATTGCCTCCCAAAAGAACATTTGTGTTTTTAACATGTAAACGAAGCATTTTGGTGCACTCTGACAAGTAAATAACATTTGCTACAAGCGCTGGGCATTGTCACAAATTGCACAGTTTGATTTGATATTGATTAACTTCAGGCCTGTAAAGTAGGGAGGATATAGCAAATGTATGGGGGGGAGAATATATTGATTTTGAAGTAATATTCTCAACAGTGTTCTATCAGCTTTTACATAGACCTACTTAAATCTGCATATTTGTGATATTTACAGGGTGTTATTTAATTTTATAAAGATCTTTTTTTATTTTATTAAATGTATGCATCAACTTTCATGTTAAATTCTTTATGTTAAATTTGATTAATAAATTCAGTTATAATAAAACACTATAGCACTGTTATCAATAAAAGTAAATAACTTAAACTGCAAAAATACAACTGCAATAAATAATGTTATGAGATTGATGTTCTAAATGTTTGAATATACAAATAAAAAAAATGCAATGATACTTTTAAACATAAAACTAAACCGCCAATAGGTGGCAGCAAGTGACCGTCTTAATGAGCGAGTCACTGGGTTTCATTCAAAACGCTGAATCATTAAGTACAGAACACCACACTGAATGTGGCTTTCCTTTGAAACTATTTTCGTCGATTAAATCATTGGTGAAATAGAACAAAAAAAGTAGTTTGAGTGTTTGCAAAACAGCTCCCTAACTCGACTTGTGTTATTAACAATATCATAAAATATAATTAAATAATAATTCAAAACAACAACTCAGTTTTACCCCAGTATGTTTCTTCTGTGAGTTTATATTGCTAAAGAGAAAGGCAGTGCGAGCCTCAACGTAACTTTGTTACCAGAGATAGGCCTACACTCCATTATAGCATATCAATCGTTTTTTAAACTGAATGTAATAATAAAAATTATAATAATAATAAAAAATCTGAATCATTCTCGCATTTCTAGTTATTTTATTTGTCCGGTGGGAAAAATAAAACCCTCATTTGTCCCAGACAAAGATTAATGTTGAGGCCTTACAGACAGCCCTGAGTTCATTCATGATTTCTTTCTGTGATTGGTGATTATTTGATTGAAGGTGATTGGTTCATGCGTGCGCCGCAGTTTGTTTGAACTGAGGGCTACAGGTGATCTGTGAATGTCACGCCCATAGACTGTTAAAAAATAGGTCACACCACATTACAGCACCAAAAAACATTGAGACAGCTCGAGAGAGGTCAATACAGTCTATCAGAGCGGATTTACAATTATTATTGTGAAGTTAACAATGCTTTACAGCTTATATAAACCCTGAATTCAAAATTTGAATATTGTGAAAAGGTTTAGTATTGCAGGCTCAAAGTGTCATACTCTGATACGCTAATTAATCCAAAACACCTGCAAAAGGTTCCTGAGCCTTTAAATGGTCTCTCAGTCTGGTTAAGTAGAATTCACAATCATGGGGAAGACTGCTAACCTGACAGTTGTGCAGAAAACCATCATTGACACCCTCCACAAGGAGGGAAGGGAATTGCAAAAGGGAATTGCAAAAGAAGTTGGATGTTCTAAAAGTGCTGTATCAAAGCACATTAATAGAAAGTTAAGTGGAAGGGAAAAATGTGGAAGAAAAAGGTACAAGCAGCAGGGATGATTGCAGCCTGGAGAGGATCATCAGGAAACGGTCATTCAAATGTGTGGGGGAGCTTCAAAAGGAGTGGACTGAGGCTGGAGTTACTGCATCAAGAGCCACAAGCCCACACACAGACGGACCCTGGACATGGGCTTCAAATTTGGTCAGAAGCATCTTACCCCAGGTA
Source organism: Pseudorasbora parva (assembly GCF_024679245.1). Taxonomy (NCBI): domain Eukaryota; kingdom Metazoa; phylum Chordata; class Actinopteri; order Cypriniformes; family Gobionidae; genus Pseudorasbora; species Pseudorasbora parva. The sequence goes on from NC_090182.1 coordinate 28,613,616, forward strand.
AGAAAGAAAAACAAAAGGTGTCTGTTGCTCAGTGGTCCAGCAAATTTTGCATCTCATTTGGAAGAATGGAGAGGACTTGAAGTCCAGTGTGGAGTTTCCACAGTCTGTGTTGGTTTGGGGGGCCATGTCGAAGTGTCATTATTATATCATCGGCTGGTGTTGGTCTTCTGTGCTTTATTAAGTCCAGAGTCAATTGATAGCCATTGGTTTCCAATCGATAGTTAATTTAGATCCATCGATGCATGGACTCCACTAAGACCCCTAAAGGTGTGCGGTGGTATCTGACACCAAGATGTTGGCAGCAGAACCCTGTCGCTGGCTCACCACTGTTCCTTCCTTGGACCACTTTTTTAATAGATACTGAGCACTGCAGACCGAGCTAGGACAAAATGTTCACTTGCAGCCTAATATATCCCACCCACTAACAGGTGCCTTGATGAAGAAATAATCTGTTATTCACTATTTACTTAACCTGTCATAATGTTATGCCTGATCGGTATATATATAAAATTTCAGCGATGACTAGCCACTGCCTGCTGTAAAGACAGAAAAAAAGGCTGTGTTATCCTTCATACAGAGGTGATGTGGTGTTTTCTAGGACACTTCCTGTGAATCTGTGAGCGTGTGAGATCAAGACAGAGGCAGCAAGAGAGAGCTGTGGAAAAGAGATGGGTGAAAACCAATGGGTTGTTCTGTAAGTATGTGAGTGTACAAGAGTTTCTGCTTGTAATGTTAATCAAATTTAATTGAAAGTTTGATTGCTGGAAAAATCAGAGTTATCAGTAGGTTATGAGGAGGTGCTAATTATGTGGGAATATGCCTGCTGCGCTGTTCAGAAATGCATAATATCCTACCATACTACCCTACATATTAAATTTTTTGCAGTATAATTAATATATACTCTTTTATGCGTGTAATACCTGTATGATGATCTTCTACTACATCTGGGGAAAGGTTTGCAGCAAATTTTAAGCAGAATATAATAAATAATGTGGTTTTCTGTTTTTCAAAATGTGATGGAAAGGCTTTGCTGCATGTAAAATAGTGAAACAGGTCTTAGTGTTTCTAAATTCTTTAACATTGTTTCTTTCTTGGAATTTCAACTCAATGAATAAAGCAAACAAGACTCTTCTTTTTTAGCATAGTCCACACTTTGCACACATAACTCAACTTTGACCTGTTTAATCATGATTTCTTGAGCATCCCTGCTTGTCAGTGTAGTAAGGCCAATAGGCAGTGGCATCTTTCCAGACGCTCCCATTCCACCACATCCTAAAGATGCTCTATTGGGTTGAGATCTGGTGACTGTGGGGGCCATTTTAGAAAACAGTGAACTCATTGTCATGTTTAAGAAACCAATTTGAAATTATTTGAGCTTTGTGACATTGTGCATTATCCTGCTGGAACATGGTGGTCATAAAGGGATGGACATGGTCAGAAACAATGCTCAGGTATGCCATAACAATTAAATAATGCCCAATTGGCACTAAGGGGCCTAAAGTATGCCAATAAAACATCCCCCACACCATTACACCACCACCACCACCACCAGCCTGCACAGTGGTAACAAGGCATGATGGATCCATGTTCTCATTCTGTTTACGCCAAATTCTGACTCTACCATCTGAATGTCTCAACAGAATTCGAGACTCATCAAACCAGGCAACATTTTTTCAGTCTTCAACTGTCCAATTTTGGTGAGCTTTGGTGTGCAAATTGTAGCCACTTTTTCCTTTTTCTGAAGATGAGTGGTACCCAGTGGGGTCTTCTGCTGTTGTAGCCCATCCACCTCAAGGTTGTGCATGTTGTGGCTTCACAAATGCTTTGCTGCATACCTCGGTTCTAACGAGTAGTTATTTCAGTTAAAGTTGCTCTTCTATCAGCTTGAATAGTTGGCCCATCCTTGTCTGACCTCTAGCATCAACAAGGCATTTTCGCCCACAGGACTGCCGCATACTGGATGTTTTTCCCTTTTCACACCATTCTTTTTAAACCCTAGAAATGGTTGTGTGTGAAAATCCCAGTAACTGAGCAGATTGTGAAATACTCAGACCGGCCTGTCTGGCACCAACAACCATGCCACGCTCAAAATTGCTTAAATCACCTTTCTTTCCCATTTTGACATTCAGTTCGGAGTTCAGGAGATTGTCTTGACCAGGACCACACTCCTAAATGCATTGAAGCAACTGCCATATGATTGGTTGTTTAGATAATTGCATTAATGAGAAATTGAACAGGTGTTCCTTATATTTCTTTAGGTGAGTGCATATATATATATATATATATATATATATATATATATATATATATATATATATATATATACACACACACATACATATACTTATTATTTAATAACTTAATACACATCACTAGCCAACATTCTAGTACTAGCGACATTCATTTGCACTGAAGCAATAGTAAAGATTATAAAAACATAATAATATGGCGATACTTGCCTGGGGTAACTAACCCGAGTGAAAAAAATGAAGCAGACCCTGGCTTTAACCTGAGACCACAGGTTTGTTTTGTACTGTTTAGCTAAAATACATTTTTGGTAAAAAGGATGAGGATGAAAGAAGAAGGGAGGAGATGACTGGATGACAGAATGTTGTTAAAATAGGAAATGAATGTGTTTTTGATTTTGATTTTTATTTTTTTACTAGCGTTAACAAAGATTAACAAATGCAGTAATAAATGGTTAGTTCATTAACTTTTCATGAAAATCATGTAACTTTACAGTGTATTAACTAAATGTTGAAATGAACATTAACAACAACAACAACAAACACTAACGTTAGTAGAATTGCAGTTCATATGTTAACTAATGTAGTTAACTAATGCTAACCAATAAAACCTTACAGTAAAGGTTGACTTTTTTTTTTTTTTTTTTTTTGAAGGGCCAGTAACTTAAATATTTAGTAGCCAAATTGGCCGGTGAGTGAAAAAGTTAATTTCAAACTCTGACTGTAAAATGAACTTGCAATGGAGCCTTAGCATGTGACCTTTCATTTGCTAATGTTCCCAAACATGTTAAGCACATGGCACATTGATTTTAACTTTACTGGCTGAAGGTGATCTTATGATAATACTAAAATGCATTTTAGGTTAAAAATTATTATTGTTTTAAATGTGATTTTCTCTGCATTATTTATAAATGACGATGCACCATAGGGTTAAGCCTGTGTTACCGTTCTTATTTGGATATTTGCTGTGTCAGAGTAATTGACTGAATGAACGGTTGACACAAACTGTTTACATAAATGCTCTGGCATTGGCCATCCTCATATATCGCTCATATAAGTTTTTCAATGAACTTTTCAGACTATAAATGCTACGAATAAAATGTCTTCACTCCAATTGATGGGTTTTCAATCGCCATTTGACAGCAGTCACAACACATGCATTTCCCTGTCCAAAGCATGCATGTAGCGAAACATTCTAACACAACATTGTTTCACACTGTACAAGTTTGGTGGAATTAACACCGCAAAAGCTATGCATAACCCCAGATATGAATTTCATTACCCGTATATAAAAGTGGTAAATTTACCCAGCGTTTAGAATGATAACACAGGGTTAAGCACAGTATGAAAGCACTTTTGACAAGGCCCACAATGCCTTACTGCTCTACCTAATCGCATGGTTTCTTGGTTTCTTGTCACACGGCTACAGAAATGAAGCCCAGAGAATAATGTCCCTTGTCGATCGTGGAAGCGTGTGTGGGCATAAATGTGCTGTCATGATGGGACCTCAGTGTGCGACAGAGAAGCAAATTACTAAACACAAATCAAAATAAATGGGAACAAGCTGGAAACAAATTGATATATACAGGGTATGGAGGTTCAGCACAACTGATTTTTTTTCTGAATCTAGTTTTTATGCTTTTTTTCCCCCCTTTGTGTTTTTCTGTCACTATCTTGATGTCCTTATCGAAAAGAGCGTGCGGGACTGCAGCGTGCTGTGAGGCTGTGCTGCTCACCTCTGCCTCCAGAGGGCGCTGTTGCTACGTCACTGTTGCTGGGCAGCCCGGCTCCCAAGCCGTTGTTCAGCAAGGGACCAACCACAGGTTTCAGCTGCCAGTTCAGCCCCAACAGATTCATGGCTGAGAGAGAAAGAGAGCAATAAGGAAAGAGAGAGAGAGCGAGAGAGCGAGAGAGAGAGAGAGAGAGAGAGAGAGAGAGAGAGAGAGAGAGAGAGAGAGAGAGAGAGAGATTTAAACAGTGCAGATATATGGAAAGAGAAGAAAAAGAAAAGCTTGAGGACTGTAGCAACTCATAATGTAATAACTGTAATGCTACTATGTTTTAAATCTATTGCAATAATTAAAATATGACATGTTTTTGGTCATTTTAAAATTGTTATTAGCCTACATTATGAGCTCAATATTGAATTTTCGTTTTGAGAAAAGTATTACATTATGAACCTTTAATGCAATAATAATGTAGCCTAATAAGTATTATATTATGTGAAGTTTTTTTACATTGTTTATATACAGCGTGATGCGCAGAGTCTGCGCATATCTGGCATTCTTAAAATACACGTCACTAAGCAACAAACGGCGCGCTTGTTAATTTGTATTGAAGCAATACTGAAGATAATAAAAACATGATAATGTGCTGATACTTGCCTGAGGTAACTAACCCCAGTGAAAAAAAGCAAGACCCGCCAAGCAATGAAGCAGACCCTGGCTTAACCTGAGACCACCAGTTTGTTTTGTATAGCCTACTGTATTAATCTGTAAAAACGATTTTTTTTTTGGTTAAAAGAATGAGGATGAAAGAGGAAGGGAGGAGATGGCTGGATGACAGGACATGATGAACGTTTTATTACAATTAGAATGTAATACTTATTATATTACGTGCAGTTATTACATTGAGTTGCTAAGGACTTATAGGATTAGTTCACTTCAAAATTTCCTGATATTTTACTCACCCCCATTTCATCCAATATGTGCATGTATTTCTTTCTTCAGTCGAAAATAAAATACGTTTTTTGAGGAAATCATTCCAGGATTTTTCTCCCTTTCATAGACTTCCATTGCAACCAACGGTTGAATGTCTAAATCAATGCCGATTCAAAGCGCTTCAGAAGGCTTCAGAGGCTCTGCGCGATACCAGACGATGAATAGGGTCTTACATAGTGAAACCATCGATCATTTTCAAAAATAAAATAAAAAATAATATACTTTTTAACCTAAATTGCTCATCTTTCGCTGCTCTGCGGTCACCAGTAATTGCGCAATCAGGTCGAAAACGTCACACTAGGCGTAAGCGGAAGTACCGCCCAAGCGAACGTGCAAGGATAATACAACTAAAAAAATAAAAAATAAATAAAGACTCCACTCCATCTTCAAGTTCAAAGTGTTTTGTTTTGCAACAGGGCTTCGCATATCTTCGCATGTGCGCTTTGTTTTATTTTTGTTTATTTTTTTATTTTGTTTATTGCAGATATAAGGCCTACAGTTAATGCCATTTATCTTAACGAGCAACAATGGATGACAGTATAAAGTTATAACAAGAGAAAAGTGGGAAGGAAAGGAAGTAAAAAATAATAATAATAATTTCAGAGGCAAGAAATAAAGTTATATAATTTTTAGCAAATCATTGTATAGTTCCACAAGTTTGACACTTTTTTTTTATTTTATTTTTTTAGTGTCCTAATTAAATAGTTTAAGTCACAAAGGTAATTATTCAGTTTGGGTATCAATGATGAAAATTTACATTTATGAATATAGTATTTTGCCATCAAGATACATACATTCCCAATGTACTCTATTACAATGAGAAAAATAACAAATGATATCACAAATGGTCAAATCAATGTGCACATTGCTCATGTGCACTTTTTAAACATAGTACTTCCGCCTACGTACGGCGTGAGGTTTCAGACGTGATTGCGCAATCAGTGCAGCACAAGATGACTTAGGTTAAAAAGTATATAGCTACTTCTTTTTTTTTTAAACTGCTTTGATTTGGACCTTCAACATTTGCAATTGAAAACCATTATTTGAAGGTAGAAAAATCCTGGAATGTTTTCCTCAAAAAAAAAACAAACTAAAACTAATTTCTTTTTGACTGAAGTAAGAAAGACATGAACATCTTGAATGAGATGGGGGTGAGTACAATATCAGGACATTTTCATTTGGAAGTGAACTGGCTACTTTTATACAAAAAGAAGGCACAAATGATTCAAAACTAAACAAAATACTAAATCTAAAATGTATAACATTGATCCGTTAAACCTAGTACAGACAGCCGTAATATTAAGAGGTTTATTTTTTCCCTGGAAAAAAAAAAAGAGAAAAAGAAAGACAGACAGCCTGGTCATTTTTATTGATTGCCTGCCTGATTGATGTTGACTGACTGAGGAGCCATCTGTCGCTCACAGGACACTTGCATTTCAAGTCTGATGTATGTCACAGCAGTGTGTGTTTGTATAAAACTAGTCTGGGGCTCTCTCATATCGATCAGAAAAATGTAAAAAATGTTCTCTGACTATAGCAATAACTCAATATAATCAAACTCCTTATACATCACATTTGAACAGCCATTGTTCACAAAATGTGGCATATGACCTGCACCTTGCACATTTTTTTATTGAATATATTAAATAATGACATGCTAAATATAAGAGTGAAATATTACCAGATTACCATGCAGAATTCTACACCTCAAAATGCCATAAAACTAATAAACTTCTGTAAAGCTTAAATAATATAGAATACATTATAAAAGTAGTCTCAATGCAATATAAGCCATTATAATACACTTAATAATGCATTGCATGTTGTTGTAAACGATTGCATTATTGTAATAATTGTCAGTTATGATGCATTTACCAGGTCACATCTTTAAAGAGTAAATTGTATAACAGCAAATTTCTGCAGTACTGATGTGCTAATGAATTTGCAGTGTTTAAGGCATAGCCATACATTTCTGTTATATTCTTTTGAAAAATACAGTATAATTGTGTAATGTAATAAACAGCCTTTATTAAATGTCCAAAAAATATATTTTCTGCTAGTAGATTATAGGAACTGGGTGACGGATCTAATTGGTTCTTTTACAAAATCCCTTTCAGTCATTCAATCAATCCTGAGGAAAGGATGCAGACACGCTTCTAAAGACAAGCAGGCGGCGAAACCCACGTCTCTAGGAATTACTCGCACCTCAACAGGTTAAAAAAAGTTAACAAATGCGCAGACAGAAAACCAGCAGAATCCTGACAGCATTCAGAGCTTTCATGTCGAGCTGGCATGATTCAGCGACAATCTGAGTGGCAGCTGAAAGAAAGCAGATCTCTCTCTATCTATCCTCTTTGTGTTGCGGGGCTGTTGTTTCGTTTTCGTGCCTGTGGAGCTTATTTTGGTCTGTTCGCTCCGAGGCCTGTGTGCAGTTTGTCAGCTGAATCTCTTCCCGACCCGTGTCCTTTCTAGTTCTGCCAAGAAACTTTTATCACAAACAGAAGAGAGAGGAGCGCTTAGTCTGCTGAACTCCAGAGGTGCCGCAGGAAACACAGGAGAGAGGAAGCTCTTTGTAACACGCAATCTCGGGCTGATTGCGGGATCTTGCGCTTAATCTCTCGCTCCTGTGTGTCTGCGCCGTCTGTTCTTCACAGTGGCGGTAAAGACGGGCTGAGATTTTGTGAGATTGTGAGTCATCAGAGACGGCAGCCATCACTGCCTCAGTAGTCTGAGTCACAGGAGGAGGCTCATATGGAGGTGCTGTGTTACTCTCATGTATGACCTCTGTTGTGAATCCTTTTACTGCGTTATTCTTTTACTAACTTGCTAATCCATAGTGCAAATGTGCACACACTATTAGACTCAAGTGGATATGCTTTCTCTCTCTCTGTCTGTCTTTCTCTCTCTCTCTCTTTCTGCCTGTATACCTTGCTCACTGCCTGTCTCACTCTCTACCTCAGTATCTCATTCTCGCTCTTCCTGTCTGACTCACTCCCTTATTATATCAAACTATCTCTACATAACTATCTCCATCTCCCACACTCTTGCTGTCTGCCTTAATCGTTCTGCCCGTTTCAATTTCTACCTCTTTCTGTCTCACTTGCTCTGCCTTTCAAACAATCTCTTTCTCATTCTCTCGCTGTCTGTATAACCTTGCTCTCTGCCTGTCTTACTGTCTACCATGGAATGTCAATTTAATTCAATTCTGTTCTATCTCTGTCTGTCGGACTCTCAACTCCCTTTCTCACAAACCTCTCTCTACCTTACTATCTCTCGCTGTCTAACTCTCTTCTTTCTCCACAGGTCTCGCGCTCTACCTTATCTCTCAGTCTGTGTCTGGCTGTCTCTCGCTCTCCCTAACTCCATTTTCAACTTCACTATATTTTCAATTTAAAATTCAATTTACTTCAATCTCTCTGCCTGCACCCCCCCTCCCAATAACCGAGTTTCCTTTAACTTTCAAATTGCACAAATTGAAAATACAGCCAATAGAAACACGTTAATTCAAGTTAACAAGTTTTTTATGCTCGCATGAGGTGGTTTCTCTTTAGCATTTACAGTTAACCTGGCATACAAAAATGTGCGGGAAACTGGATTCCAAACAAAGAAATGCCACAATTTATCAAGACCCTTAAACCCTCTCACTCTCTAAAGCCCTCTTCACACTAACAGCGATTATACCGCTGGAAGTTGCCAAGTTGCTGTGCTGTTGTTTTCTTGCAGGTGTTCTAATTTGATCTCAGATTCCATCTGTATCAGGTTGCTGATCACTGTCTGCACTCTGATTGGTAGGTGCTGTATCACGTCTTTGCTCATTTGCATTTGTCTCTGTCACCGGAAATCGCTAAATCTATCTGAAAACCAATGATATCTGGTTGCTGCAAATTGTTGTCATTGTGAATGTTCTCTCTGCCGGTCTTTCTCTCTCTTTGCATCTTGTGGTTTTGATCCAGCAGGTGGAGATTTACAGGATTTACAGGTATACTGTATGTGTATGTTAGTGACTCCCCCCCTCTTCTCACCTTTCCTCTGCTTGCCTATCACACCTAAATCTCATCCCAGAAAATCAATTTTCTCTTCTGTCAAATTTCTTCACCCCCTCCACCTACGCTCAGACACAGTCCCCTTCTCCTCTTCTCTCTCTCGGTCTCTTTCTCAGTTAAAGGAAAGCGCTGACACTCTAAGTGTGTCTCTGCTGTCTCTGTCAGCTCTTTTATTTGTTTCAGTTGGTCTGGAGCAAACACAGAGATATCTTTTCTTGTCCGCTCCTTCCAGTCCTCTCTCTGTGCTTTTCAATCTACTCCTTCCCCTTTAACGTGTCTCCACGCCTTTGATCTTCCTCAACCTACTGTCCTTCATTATCCCTCTCTTTATCTCTTCATCTGTGCCTCTGTTCTGATGCCGCATGTCGATAACGACTAATTGCTCATTTTGCAATCGATGAAATAATTAACAAATGAATCAGTGAACAACAATAACTGAAAGCATCGAGAGACGGGACTCAGACAGATTAACAGCAGCTCAGACACTTCATACCTGACCTCCAAACTGTGTGTATGTGCACGCAGCATAAGCCTAATGTATTCTGGACCAGTAGGAGGCAATATTGAGGTAAATCTTGACTGCATGAAGTGACGGGTGTTCAATACAACAGCGAGGGAATGAGACCAATCTAAGGAGCGTGAGAGGAAAAGAGAACCAAAGCTGATGGCTTGCTCGATAGTCACCGGTGTTAAAATGAACGGTTGTTTTAGCACCGGACGAGATCTCCTTTTCTGTCTTCACGCAAATTGTGCACAACATTAAGCTGTCTGCCGTTTTACGCATGTGTGCAGATCAGGCTATAGTTAACAGCTTTATTCTCAGTCTCCTGATGAATATTCACTGAAGGGCTCAGCTTTGTGAGGAAACGTGTATGATTAAATATGTATAAATCAATGCATAATATAGATGTGTTGATGTATTATTCACCTGCACAAACGAATGGATGGTGTCACTTGCTTGAGAATACGTTTAAAGCTGATACACTGAATTTTAATCCTATCCCAGTTAACAGGTAGAGAAAAGCATAAAGCATAAAAAACGTGCAAACTGTTGTTTGAGCATTACAACCACTCAGCAAAAGAGAATAGTTTGGGGCGGGACTTTCGGTTAGTTCACCATTGAAAAATCGGGGAGTGTTTAAGACGGACGGATGGAGGGACTAGATAGATAGATAGATGGATGGATGGATGGATGGATGGATGGATGGGTGTGTGGGTGGGTAGACAGACAGACAGACAGACAGACAGACAGACAGACAGATAGATAGATAGATAGATAGATAGATAGATAGATAGATAGATAGATAGATAGATAGATAGATAGATAGATAGATAGATAGATAGATAGATAGATAGATAGATAGATAGATAGATAGATAGATAGATAGATAGATAGATAGATAGATAGATAGATAGAAATCCTCTGCTGTCTTCTCTGCACTATAATTATACAGTGGCAGATGTTTACAGCTGGAATATCCCAGAATTCAAAATTTGGCATGAAATGCCAACAGCACTGCTACAAGGTTACCTTGCACAGAGAGAAAGAAGGGATGGATAGAGCAAGGAAAATGGGAACAATAATGCATCGAGGGAGCAATGGAAAGACAAAGGGGGAGAGAAGTGCAATACAACAGAGGAGAAGAGGATAGACAGAACAAGACATGTGAAGACAGGCCAGTGAAATGGGTTTAAGGTTGTCCTTAAGGTACAATTACGTGAGAGAGGCCTGGAGGAAGCTCTTGGCAGCTCCTGTCTGTTTATTTGTGTGCATGAGCGGGAGACGCAGAAAAAGAGAAAGTCAGCGGACGTATCTGCATATTGAAGTAGGGCTGGCAGGACGTCCCTCTATGATTCACCCGCACCTGTCATCACCGATTAGACCTCTGTGACCACACACACGTATAGCCATAAGCAGGTGGCAGGTTTCTCTCTGCTAGAACAGATCCATATGCCTGTGTACTATGCTGGTGTTGGCTGAGCTGCTTCTGGCCCGAGTGGAAAGTAAGTCACATGCAAGTGGAAGGCCAGGTCCAACCTCACCCTGAGATATGGCTATAAATAACACAATAGACAGCAGATACACACACGCACATAACACACACGTCTGGTTTACTATCTTTGTGGGGACCCTCAGACCAGGAATCAAGGCAAAGGAGGCAGAACAACAACAACAACAACAAAAAACTGGATGAGAAAATAATTGATTTTACAAAATTTGACGATTACAATTGTAAGAGTCACTCACTTCGTTTTTCTAACGTTATACTGTCCAACAGCGACACGCTGGTGAGTGGGAGGTGCGCCATTGACTTAAAGCAGATAATGCGTGCGATGAGTTTTGTGCTGGATAATTGAAATGGATGGGGAAAGTCATGTAAGAGGAGGCAATGATTGGATATGATGGGTTATAATTGGATATGATTGGTTTGTGCGATAAATCCCGCCTCGTTTTTGTGCACGTTCCCCGATCAGCCTGAATGAAAATAATGATGTCGTTAATGGAGAGACTAATGAAAAGTAAGTAAACAACACAGCCGTTTAGAAATATCTGCTTTATGTTACATCAAAATCCAACTTGAAATGACCTGAAAACATGATGACTGTGGGGTTTGGGTACAGCCTGGGTGCGTCATTAAAGTAACATCATCATGTCTGTGTAGAGTGTAGCCTACATGTACAAGCTTGATGATGACTATTAAAAAGGAAAACTGAACATCAGTTCACAAATTATGTATTTAATTTGTTACTTCATTTAGTTATTATTTTAAATATAAAAATGTGCAAAAATACTAACTTGATGAAATGCATACTTGGTTTTAATAAATAGAACATAACACAAAAATACAAAGTTGAACTGTATTTGGTCTAAAAAAAATGTATATGTAATTTTGATTTAACCATGGAAAATTAAGTAGAAAAAATATATTTGATGTATATGAAAAAATGAGAGGTCTTTGCCTCAATTTAAAACACCACCGCACACCACAGCCCTCGATGTAATGGTTTTTATACTGTACAAACTGTATATTCTATCCCCTTACACTAACCCTATCCCTAAACCTACCCATCACACAAATCTTTCTGTATTTTTACATCTTCTTATCGCTCTGAGAAATCCATGTTAAGTGGTCTCTTAATTTTTTCCAGAGCTTGTTTCATCCTGGGGATCTCAAATTTAGGTCCATTTAGTCCCCATGGGTGCCACTGGGATAGAAAACACACACACACACTTCTGGTGTCGTGTAATGGTTTTTATACTGTACAAACCGTATTTTCTATCCCCCTACACTGCCCCTACCCCTAAACCTACCCATCACAGGAAACATTCTGCATTTTTACTTTCTAAAAAAACTCATCATGTATGATTTATAAGCGTTTTGAAAAGTGGGGACATGGCCAATGTCCTCATATTTCACCCTCTCCTTGTAATATCTGTGTCATACCCATTATACACATTATACCCACACACTGTCATTATACACATTTGTGTCCTCATATGTCACAAAAACAGACAGAGACAAAAGTTCTAAATGTCCACAACAGCTTTTGAGGCATTTTGAGTGAACATGTGTACAGACACAATCAGAAACCATTTTCTAATTTTTTTGGGGAAAATCTGTATTAAACGGATCTGATATCTTATTGATGGTCGAAAGAGTAATAAAATTAGCTAAAATACTGAATATACATGGAAATCTGTGAAAGTTCCTGCTGAGTTCTGAGTCCGTGTAGGCCTGCTAGAAACCAAAATAAATCACACGGCCACACATTTTATAAGCACTATTGCTCCCCAAGATGTTAAATATGAAGTGAACATGAGGAAAGAGATGTCTTCATATCTGCTCATCATAAAGAATACATTCCCTTATTTCCCTACAGATGTTATATATGAGGCTGGGCTCTTGCATGAATTTCTCTGTAGGCAAGCAAATACATTTTTCATAAAGAAGAAGCATCTCTTTCAACGCACCTTTTCTTTTCCCCCCTCACTCTTTCTTTCTGACATTACACATGCTGGCAGCTTCTAGCATCCACATGAGTAGCATGTAGCTAAATTCTATTATGTACCTTTCATGCCTTGTGTGTCCATGTGCAATTCATCTGCATAGTTCCTCGGACAGGCACTTTCTTGAAAATTCATAGTTGTGTGTTTTAAGGAAGCTTCCCTTGCTAAAATTTGTCCGATCAGCAAACAATGAATGTGAGAAAATGCTTCTTGACTCACCTGGCAATTCTCGACAGAGAATCTTGCAATCTCACAAAAACACTCCAGGCATTGTGTGTGTGTATGTGTCATTAAGCTGAGGGACATACTCTCAGGTCACCTTTCTAGCATACCACAAGCACAACACACGGCAGAAACCAGGACATCCTATCCCTCCATCCACACACACCTCTACTCAACATATCACACAATTACACAGCCATAATTAGAGCGCAAAAGAGACCTCATATTACTTAAAAGGTAATTTTCCCTTACCTTATTTTTTGCGGTCTCCCTTGGCCTCCATAATAAACGCATATTAACTGTTCTAATTTACCACTAAATTAACAAGACTGACCTCAATTAGGACACTAATTGTAAGCTGAGACTATCCTGGACGGCATTTGTAATTGGTTTACAAATCCTGCTGTAAAAAAAAAAAAAAAAAAAAAACCTCACCCTTTTCCTGCATCTTATCCGAAACTGTAGCTTAGCATTCTCAATGACAAAAAAAAATTCTCACTTCCTCTATAGTATATATCTAAAGACTTAGGCAATAGGCCCATATAGATAATTTTCGCCAAATATTATGATTCAAACACAATACTAATTTCACATACTGATTTTCACCTACTATATAAGGGGCAAGTTGACATATTCTGACTATACATTGAATATGATTAGGTAATGTAGTTATGCGATTGGTCAGTGCTCAAAGACCAGAGAAAATTATGGTCATGAAGCAAAACCAGAAGAGAATCATGAATTGATTCCATGTTTTCCATGAAATGCCCCCGTTTGCGCAAAAACTAAAATGAGTGCATTATGATCAATTATCATCAGTTTTTGGGCAAAAGGGTTACAAGTTATGCATATTACATCAGATTACTTCAAATCAGATTAACAATTAAAGCAACATCACACCAGATGCAAACTTATATATAAAAAAGTTAAATGTGCACATTAATTACACTTATATCCACAGCAAAGTTTGTCATTTGTCAAGCCAACTGACATCATTCATTAATGGACATACCTCATACATCTTTTTTTTTTAGTTATAGTTGGACTACACATCAGAAAGGTGAATAATGTATGTGTTTATGTGTTTATGGAGTGGGACATGGGATAGGGTTAGGATAGTAGAGTCATAGCAAATGAGAAGCCTGGTCAAATGGCTTTGAAATGGAACTACAAAGCACTAGGAGATCCCCATGGCCTCTGCGTATATATGCATGTGTGTTTCATTATGCCTTGGCCTCTATCTCTAGGGAAAGGGGCAAGTTCAAATACACAGTTAATGAGTGAAGCAGCCATCAATAGCATCCTAATCCATCAGAGAAACACTATCCTCACACACACACACACACACACACACACACACACACACACACACACACACACACACACACACACACACACACACACACACACACACACACACACACACACACACACACACACACACACACACACACACACACACACACACACACACACACACACACACACACACTTCCTCCAGGGGCCCAGCCCAACTAAATGATGCAACTGAAAGCTCATTGCCTGCACTCCAAAGGTTGTTCGTTACGCACCCCCCTATGTTCAGAACACAAAGTAAAAGACACTAAGTGAAAACATCCAGGTCATACCAAAATCAGAAAATAAACTATTGGAAGAATTTGAATTTTGTTTTCCCCTGTGACATTTTCATTTAAGCACACCACAATTACCACAATGTGTCCAGATTTTTTACTTAGTTTGTAATTACATTTTCTAAATGTACACTCTAAAAAATGCTGGGTTAAAAACAACCCAAATTGGGTTGTTTTAACCCAGTGAATGGGTTGTTTTAAACCAAGCCTGCAGTATCTCTCTCAGATACTGAAGCTTTCGCGCCTCGATCACCTCCCGGTCACCGCTCCCAGTATAGCCGCCCTTCTGTGTTTTCTAATGGACGCGAGGCAAACTAAACAATACAATTACCCTTCAAATATTTTTTCCCACAAGTTAGTTTATGTCATTGTAGGCAGTTATCATCACGATAATTTCATTTCAAGTGTTCCGTTTTTAAAATAATTTTAGTTAGTTATTTGATGCTATAAAAACGGGGGATGTGACCTCATGATTGACAGCTGAGCTCAACGTCTTCTCTGAGTGAAGTTGTCACTGAGGCACTAACAGACTTTTTTCGGAATTTTTGGGGGCAGATTGGAACTTTAGCTTTAATTTCTACATTTCCATAACTTTATTTCCATAACTGTTTATTTCACACCAACATACTTAATTGTTCTGCATCTGCAAGAGTGTGGGCGGGCTTTTGATATTGCGGCTGTACTTCCTGCTCTCTACTGCGCAACTCCGGTCCCGAAATCTCTTCTGCGCAACTCCGGTCCCGAAATCTCTACTGCACAACTCCGGTCCCGAAATCTCTACTGCACAACTCTGGTCCCGAAATCTCTACTGCGCAACTCCGGTCCCGAAATCTCTACTGCGCAACTCCGGTCCCGAAATCTCTTCTGCGCAACTCCGGTCCCGAAATCTCTACTGCACAACTCCGGTCCCGAAATCTCTACTGCGCAACTCCGGTCCCGAAATCTCTACTGTGCAACTCTGGTCCCGAAATCTCTACTGCGCAACTCTGGTCCCGAAATCTCTACTGTGCAACTCCGGTCCCGAAATCTCTACTGTGCAACTCTGGTCCCGAAATCTCTACTGCGCAACTCCGGTCCCGAAATCGCTACTGCACAACTCCGGTCCAGAAATCTCTACTGCACAACTCCGGTCCCAAAATCTCTACTGCGCAACTCTGGTCCCGAAATCTCTACTGTGCAACTCCGGTCCCGAAATCTCTACTGTGCAACTCCGGTCCCGAAATCTCTACTGTGCAACTCCGGTCCCGAAATCTCTACTGCGCAACTCCGGTCCCGAAATCTCTACTGCGCAACTCCGGTCCCGAAATCTCTACTGTGCAACTCCGGTCCCGAAATCTCTACTGCGCAACTCCGGTCCCGAAATCGCTACTGCGCAACTCCGGTCCCGAAATCTCTACTGCGCAACTCTGGTCCCGAAATCTCTATTGTGCAACTCCGGTCCCGAAATCTCTACTGCGCAACTCCGGTCCCGAAATCTCTACTGCCTAACTCTGGTCCCGAAATCTCTACTGTGCAACTCCGGTCCCGAAATCTCTACTGCGCAACTCTGGTCCCGAAATCTCTACTGCGCAACTCCGGTCTTGAAATCGCTACTGCGCAACTCCGGTCCCGAAATCTCTACTGCGCAACTCCGGTCTTGAAATCGCTACTGCGCAGACTGAAAGCTTCAAATCTGGCAAGCGGAAACGGATGATGTCGAGTTGTCCATATTTTTTTACAGACTATGGTTTTAACCCAGCGGTTGGGTTAAATGTTTGCTTAAAACAACCAGTTCGCTGGGCTAAAACAACCCAATCGAACCCAGCATTTTTCTCGAGACAGAGAGAGAGACAGAGAGAGACAGAGATAAAGAGAGATAGAGAGAGACAGAGAGAGACAGAGAGAGAGAGAGTAACCATATGAAAACCAGAGCCATAAACACATCTGATAAGAGCTTTTCGTCACAGAGCTCAATACAGCGCAGGAATGGGACGAGGAATGGCAGGTGCTCTGCAAACCTTATCAAGACACAAAGAGAGGCGCTTCTGGAATGCAGTTTTTGTATGCAGTCTGTGTATGTGTGTGTTGTGCCTAGAGGCTCATCCATTCACATTAGCGACAGGAAATGAGAGGCAGCTGAAATCACGAGCTAGATCAATGGCACACAGAGATAGACACACTCGCCCTATCTCTCTGTCTTCATTATGGCCGCTTCCCTCATTCACTCCATCTCTGTCTTTTCTTCTGGTGTCGTTATGAGACATTTTGACGTATTTCAGGCCTGTCTCCAGCACTCAGGGGACCGACGCTCTCGCACATCCCAGGTGAGATCATATCCGCCCTTTCTCGATGTATTTTCGTACTGTTTAGATTGTATATCCTACTTTTTCACATCCACCTTTCTTTCCTTTGAGATCAGAAAATCCTTGATGTCTGTAATTGAGATTTGTATGCAAGCACTGCATCATTGTCTTTGCATCTATGAACTAGTTAGCTTTGTTTTCTGTGTGCATGCTTGTCTGTCTCTTTCTTTCCGGTTTAAAGTGGCATACATCCTCACGTCCAGCTCAAAGACTCGCCACATGTGGCATCATTGATTACAGATATCAGCGAATACAACCGCGTTTGAAATCTCACGGGTGATTATAAACAGTTTGTGAGCCGAAATCAATGTAATACCTTCAAGAGCCTCTTTCATTGCTGGTCGTCAGGGGTCATTGCTGACGACCGTACAGTTTGTCTTTTTAGTGACTCCGCTTGATGTGTTGGAAGCCACCAATCAGTCAATGATAGAGGTTATAGACTGAAAGTTTTACTTCAAAAAAGGCCCTTTGTTAGACAGGGACAGACATTAAAAGAGGGGAGGTCCAGCTGCAGATGGACAGTACGGGTCAGCCAGAGCAGCGGTGGACGTCTGACAGACCAGAGACCGCTGCTAACATTAGCACTGGAGTGGGAGTTTGTGTGCATGCGATCGGCTGACCACCGTGCCAGAAATGAAACACATCAATCAAAACCGACAAGGACAAAGATGAAGAGAAGAGAAGATAGGAGTTGAAAGCCGTCCTTCATCACTCTCTCCTCTTTAGAGAGATCTTGCGCTCTAATGTGTGCCAGCACGGGCGATTTCCCCTCCCGCCCGGCCGTAATGAAGTGAACTTGTGTCCCTTTGCCCTTGGTGTGACTTCTCTTGACCTAAAACAGTCTGTTGAGAGTCACCAGCATCCAGACTACATCTCCTGCTGCTCCCGAACCAGGAATACACCATACACGCCATATGCTTCTCGTTCCCTATGTACCATATGTTGGTGCAGTGTCAAAGTCCAGCTTCCTCTTTCTCTCACTGTCTCTACGTCCCTCATGACTGCCGTGAGATGACATGCCGAGGTCACCTCAGAGCCACAATGACAATGTGGAATAAAGCTGCTCGTCTAACACACACCTGCTCATGCACACACACACACATCACTAAACACAACAGCTCTCTTCATCTTGTTCGCAACTGCGATGCAAATTCGGTCATCATTTACTCACCCTCATGTTGTTACAAACCTGTTTGACTATTTCCTCAGTATCATCATAAAAGGGCACCATATGTGTTTGAATAATGACTTTACTCATGCAAAGCTATCACGCTTTCAGAAGACTTCGATTCAACCGTTCAAAAGTTTGGGATCTTTGTTGCTATGAAAAAGAGCAACCGGCACAGATTTCAAAATGTCACCATTTGTGATCTATGAAGAAAACAATTCACACAGGTTTGAGTAATGTTGACAGAATTTTCAAAAAATGATGTGAAATTAAATTTGGTTGTATTTACTTGACGTCCTTGATGTTATTGTGCATAATCCATTTACATTAGTCACAAAAAGATTATTTTGCATGAAAATTTAATAAATTTGCCTCTGAAATTACTTTTCTTTTCTGCTGATAAAAAGCCTTGTGGGTTGTGGAAAACAGTATTAACAATAATATAATATAATAGCTTAACAATCACAATCCAATAAAACATCCTTATGGATATAACAAAGTCTTGCCCTGCATTATGTGCTACTGAACATTCTGTTTCACTCCAAAATACAGCACATTGTGGAAATTAATGCTGCTTTATGTTTTCTTTAAGACCCCTAAGCTACATCAGGAAGCATGAAGTTAAAACTGTCTTAGGCAATCGATGTCTTTTCGGTGGTAGTGCGGTGATGTTTATGGATGCTGCCTGACTCCGCAGACCGCCCCAACACTGCGGTATGCGGTTAGAGTAAGCGGCTCTGATTACTCAATAACGCTTCAGACAGCGCTGCGTTATGGATGGAGGTGCATGCATCGGCTGGCGTGAAGGTCAACGGCCCAGAGTGGCGATGAGCATTTGAGTCATTGGTGGGCAATGAAGGGAAGTGATGATGCTGCTAAAAATACAGAGAGAAGGGGGTACAGAGAGAGGGAGAGAGAGAGTGCAAATTTGTCTTCTTGTCTACTTCTATGACACTCACCACACGGCCTGTCTCCACTGATGTATGAGCTGCCTCTGTATCCGCACAACACAGAGGTGACACAAAACTCACATGCACCCCACACTATTGCCATAGTCACACACAACTTTTCCAGCTCAAGGACACTGATGCGCTCGGAAAACGCACAGGGATCGAGCAGCATGTAGCTCTCTGCATGCTATTCAAGCGTAGACGTTTCTACAGCAACATAGTCTGTGGGTTCTGGAATTAACTATCCAAATAAGTAAATACAAATAATATTACTTTGTAATCATTTTTTTATGTATACATATAATACAATGTTGGGTTGAAAATGAACAAACCCAGCAATTGGGTTACTTTAACCCAGTGAATGGGCTGTTTTAACACAGCGGTTAAAAATTACTGTTTTGCTTGCTTTAAGTGAATACAAAGTACTTTTTAATTTTTAATAAATTAACATACAAAAAGTTTTTAAAAAGTTTACATTAAGGTTCATTTGTTTACTACATTAGTTATAGTCAACCGGAATAAATCGCAAAAAAAAATCGGAATAAACAAATGGGTAAAAGTCACATGAGAGGAGGCAATGCTCCACGCTATGATTGGATATGATGGGCTATAAATCGAAATTATTGGTTCGTGTGATAAATCCCGCCTCTTGTTTTCATGCATGTGCACCGATCGACCTGAATAATGAAAAGTAAGTACACAACACAGCCGTTTAGATATCACTGCTTTATGTTATGTCAAAATCAAATGACCAAAATGACCTTAAAACATGATGACCGGCGTTTTTAGTGAGTAAACAGCTTAGGGAAATTAATGGTACATCATCATGTCTGTGTAGAGTGTAGCCTACATGTACAAGCTTGATGATGACTATTAAAAAGGAAAACTGAACATTAGTTCACAAATAATATATGTTGTTTAAATATTTAATGCATTTAGTTATTATAACATGATGAAATGTATATTTGCTTTTAATAAATAGAAAATAATATAAAGCTACAAAATGTAACTGTATTCGGTATATTTTTTTGTAATCTTAATTTAACCAGGGGGATATATATATATATATATATATATATATATATATATATATATATATATATATATATATATATATATATATATATATATATATATATACTGTATATATATATACACACACCTAAATTCACCCTAAGTTCTGATAAGTTCCAGGACCAACAAGAAGTGGATCAAAGAAAATGGTCTACTTGTGTATAACCTGTTTATCAGCAAGTATGCGTAACTTGCCATGTATGGTGTATATTTACTGTGTTACCGTATATGTGTTACTCTTTTAGCTGTGTCAGTGTGCTATATAAGTGAGTTGTCGTCTTCCGGTTGCTGGTCTGATGTTGTGCTTTTCCTCACCGGGCTCTGAGCCATCCAGACTGCAGCCTGTGGAATCAGCATGTAGCCTGATGGAGTCTAAACCTTGTTATCTCTGTTACACATTCCATCTGCCCCTGTCCGCTCTCCCTCTATCTCCCTCTTCCTCTCTTTGATCACTCTGGGCCAATGAATCAAGCAGTCTTTAGCGCAGACGAGACCGCGAGGGAGCTGCTGAGCGTTTGTCCTCTCCAAAACATATGATGACAGACCTGTTTCTCTTTTGCATCAGGACCGCTCACCTGTATCCTAGCAACCCCATCCCTCCTGTAGCAGCCTCACAACACAGTGGCGAGAGTGATGTCATGAATGCACAGAACAATTTTGTTTTGACACTTTTATTCTCTTCTCATCTTATGTTTTTTTTGTTTTGAGGTATCATATATATTTCTCTTTTTTGTCTTCTCACTTCGCTGCCTCTCTTCTCATTTTGTGTGTTTTTTCTTTATTTTTATTATCCCATCCCTGTCTCCCTTGTCTCATCTTAAGTCTTCTTTTCTCATTTGGTGTCATCTATTTTCTCCATTTTAATTTTGCTTCAATACTTCTCTTCTCATCTGTTCTCAGTTATTTTGGCTCATGTTTTTACTATTGACTCATGTTAAATCATCTATCTCATCCCATCCCATCCCATCCCATCCCATCCCATCCCATCCCATCCCATCCCATCCCATCTCATCTCATCTCATCTCATCTCATCTCATCTCATCTCATCTCATCTCATCTCATCTCATCTCATCTCATCTCATCTCATCTCATCTCATCTCATCTCATCTCATCTCATCTCATCTCACCTCATCCCATCCCATCCCATCCCATCCCATCCCATCCCATCCCATCCCATCCCATCCCATCCCATCCCATCCCATCCCATCCCATCCCATCCCATCCCATCCCATCTTGAAGGTGTTTGGCCTCATCTTTTCGCAATGCTCTCATTTCTTGCCTTCATTCTCATCTCAACCCTTCTTATTTTGTCTCAACACTTTTCATCTTATCTCTGCCTCATGGTTTTATCTTGACGCTTCTCCTCTCATTTGCTCTCATTTGTCTTATTCTTGGTTTCATTTTGCCCTGTCTCTATTTTTTTTCTCACGTTGTGTTAATTTGTTCCATCTCTTTTATTGTCACATCTTATCATCTCTAAATTAATGATTTTTCCCACTTTAATTCGGTTTTCATCCTGTATTAATTTTTATCACTCATTATTATATTGTCTCAATCCTTCTCTTCTCTTCTCATCTCATCTCTGTTTCTTGTCTTATAATGTGCTGATGTTTAACTTCTTGTTTGGTGTTAGCTAGTGTCAATTTGTCTAATTCCTTTTCCTGGTCTTACTGTGTCTCATCTCAAATCATTTCATCAGGTCTTCTTCTGTAACACCCGTGTGTGTGTGTGTGTGTGTGTGTGTGTGTGTGTGTGTGTGTGTGTGTGTGTGTGTGTGTGTGATTGTAAGCCACAGGGAGCTGAAATGTGTTAGTATGAGCATCTGTGAGCTCTCCTCTCCTGGTGCTGAATTTAGGCTTTATGGGGCTATGTTGCCGTTCTGGGACATTTATCCATCCCCAAAGAGAAAGCAGCAAAAAAGAGTCTTTCAGGCCTCCAGTAAAATATGCGGAAATAAAAATAACTTTTCTTTCCCCTGTGTGCTCCCTCCATTCCCAGGGAGACTGGTCAGCTCTCAGTGGACTAGCAGCCACGTCTGTGTTGGGGAAAATGCTGCAGTGGCACATTTATCTGTTTGTGGGGATGCACTAATATACAATCACACACACACAGGTGAACACGTCCATAAACACACTGTTAGAGAGCTTAAGCAGGGCCAGTTTTTGGCAGTTAAGACCTCATCCACTCAATACTGCTGACAGCGTGGCTAGAATTACCTTTAGAAAAGACAATACACATTTATTGGAATGAATCGTGTTCAGATCAAAATAAAAGTCTGACCTCTGATTTCAAACAACATACGGCCGTTATACGAGTCACTGCTGTTTGATAAGTGTTTGGACACTAAGTAAGAATTACAAATATATTCATTTTGTTGGATTACATAACAAAACAGTGGCATCTGCAAATGAATGAGGCCAGATGCTTTTATTAGTACTAACTTCACTTTTTAATTCATTTACCTCATCCACAGATGTAGTTCATCGCATTAACTATGAACAATGTTCCACTGACATTTGGCATGCGACTTAACATTTATATTGTTTTGAAATTTAAAATTGAACAAATTTGAAATTACATTTCTTAATATATTTATATTTTTTTAAATAAGAAGCGCCAAAATTGATATTTTGTTATTTAATGCATTATATAATGTTATATATTACTACCGTTCAAATGTTTGGGGTCAGTAAGACTTATATATAATATGAAGCAGCACAATTTTGTTTCCAACACTGATAATAACAAGAAATGTTTCTGAAGCATTATGTGGCACTGAAGACTGGAGTAAAGGTTGCCTTAAATACAGCTTTGCCCTCAAAGAAATACATTTTATTTATTTTATAACATATTAAAATAGAAAAGTTAGTTTAAATTGCCATAATATTATACTGTTATAGATTTTTTTTTGATCAAATAAATGCAGCATTGGTGAGCATAAGACACTTCTTTCAAAATGTAAAACGTTACCCTAAAACTTTTGAATAGTACTTTTACATTTCACTTCAATGTCCAAACACTTTGTGGCCTCTATGCTGAAGCATCCTTTTCCCTGGCGTCGATAACTGTATATCTGTGTAGTTTTATTTGGAGCGAGATAATTGAGCTGAGTTTCAGACAGAACAAAAGACTGTGGAGCACTGAAGGACATGGGAAAGGCAGACGGGTAGTTGAATACACATACAGCGACGCAGGCAGGAAGAACAAGGGCGTTTGTGCTGACTCCTGCACTTGCTGACTGCCCCATCTGTTGAGTGGGGTCTCCAGAGAGAAGCAGGGCAGCGCGGGTCCGTGTGACACATCTGCCCCTTGCTTGGGGCTTTTAAATAGAGACACAGAGGGGACTGAGGCATCCTGCCAGAGAAAAACTCCCCAGCCCAGGTGTGCTTCTAATAGAGGCCACAGAAAGCCACCCTCTTCCTCTGTGTCCGCTTTTGTCTGTCTATGTGGCTTTGTGTCTCTTGTCTCACTTTCTCTGATGTTCATTGAGAGTCTACCTTTTCTCATTTTCTTTTGCGTTCTCATGCTGTTCACACTCTCTGTATTAAAGTCATCCAGTGTGAAGAGCGAGGACTCATTTCTGCTCTCCACTGGGGGTCCTTACTATGCTCTGTGAGGTACGAGGGGAAGGCCAACGCTTCTCCATTACCCAATAACTGACGTTCACATACACTTACAAACGACCAAACCAGAGAGGCCTTATTGAAAATAATCACAAGCACATGCAGTGCAGGGTTAAAGACTCATGGCAATGCTTAGCATTTAAAGTGTCCTCCACAATAAGAGGATGGCTTTATCTTTAGGATGACATGGATATCTACGGAGTAAACAAATACGCTGCAAATAGACTGAAACCATTTTTCACAAGAAAGCCAAATGGCTATAGGATTTCCCCACTAGCATGAGACTAGACTTTCCAATGCAATGAACTGATAAAAAGTGGCAAGATTCTGCACCAATCAAATTTATTTTCACCTCGCAATGTAATCCAAACAGAGGTGTCTACTGTACCAAAGAAAAAAATCAATGTTGAAACAGGTGTCTGTGCCCCCGAACCAGCAAAAACTGCAAGTAAATATTCTATTTGGCTGGAAGAATTTGGCTGATACAGGATGTGCATTGTCACTAACATCACTTACAGCAAGATTTGCATTGCAACATATATGTGGGCATAATAATTTTGTGTTTTGCATTTTCTGTGTGTAACTTTAAAGGTATCCTAATAAAGATTAGGGCCTACACTCAGGTAAAATAAATTAATTACTGTTTTTAGAGGAGTGAATGTGTGTGTTCCTGCAACAGATGACATTTTAAAGGTCCCGTTCCTCGCATGTTTTTGAAGCTTTGATTATGTTAACAGTGTGCAATATAACATGAGTTCATGTTTCGCGTGTAAAAAAACACAGTATTTTTCAAACTATTGACTTATCTGTACAGCGCTGTTTCCTCTGTCCTAAAAACGGCCTGATGATTTCCTTGTTCTATGAAGTCCCTCCTTCAGAAATACGTAACGAGTTCTGATTGGGCCAGCGCTTCCCGTGTTGTGATTGGACAGCTTAGCGCGCTTTGCCTGGAAAGGTCCCGCCTCTTACCATAACGGGGAGATGCAAGCGCTGAATGTGCGCTCTTCTCCACGTGGGAGAGCAACAAGACCACGCCCCCTATTTTGCGTGTTCTTGTGGGTGGAGGGTTAGTCAACAAACGGTTCTAGTGACGTCATTACATCCCTGCACTTCCTGCTGTAGTCCAAACCGGCCGTTCGCTGTAGGCTTTGAAAGGGAACTTCTGTTAAATAAAATATCTCGCCTGGCGAGATTTGAATTTTATTTAAACTTAGAATTTTATCATTTTACAGGTATTATTTATGCTCTAACAGCAACATTACACACTAACTAAAGTTTGAAAGATGGAATCGCGAAGAACAGGACCTTTAACACCTGCTTATCTTTATTATTATCTATATATGTGAATGATTAAAACATGTATTTTATATATCTGATTTGCTGTTAAATTACTTTAGAGGTAAAATTAGGTAGCTGTATAATCAGCAAAGAAGGTATATAAAGTTAATGCAGAGACAGTTTATGAAAACAATTTGTACCAGAAGCATCATTTACAGTACTAAGAGTAAAAAGTAAATAAATAGTTGGATGAAAATAGTTGCATGTGATAGATTCAAAACTCACTCCATACAGGCAATTAAAAAATAAGAAATCTTGTTCATGGATGCGATTATTAACATTACTGTAGTGTGAAGTAGAGCAGGACCGAGTGTTGAGGGAGCTGAGCAAGGCCGCTGGAGTAATTGTTGCCGAACACATGACTCACAAACAACATGACTTTTATTATAACGGGACACAGTCCCTGGCACCATTTCAGCTTTTTCGGTCATGAGTATGAGGTAACGCAGCTCTGTTGATCATATTAGATATATTTAAATGTGTTTAAAATGATGTTATGTCGTTTTAGTCTGTGTGTTTGTTCAGCGGCTGCTGTGACACTTGTTCACACTGCTAAGAGTAAAGCATTTCTGCAGAATAAAACTGGAAATCGAGGGTAATGCAGATATGACGCAATTGACAGGCGACTCCTTCAGACGTCCTTGGTTAAACTGGCAATTTTCTCACAATTTACAAATAGTTAGAAATATTTGGGATATTTTAAGAACTCAACTGAACACAATATATAACACTGTCCTAGTAGTTTTTGGATATTTTACTGCAAAAATACTACATAATAATACTACATTTAACTCAGATCGAGTTGATTTGGATTGACTGAGGTGTTTACTTGAAGGCATTTCTATCCAATTGAGCTATTTGGGTGCATGTAAATGTAACTGATGTAACTATGTTTTGTTTTAAATGGATATCCACAATTTTTTTTTGTTCATTATGGCCTTCCATTATAGTCTTCCATATAAATCAGAGTCCTTCTAAAATATGCACTTGATAAAGCCAGCTGGGCAGCTTACACTGTAAACCCTGATGTTGTCTTTACTTAAACAAATCAAGTAAACTTGACTAAATTATACAAGTTTAGTCTAAAAACTCAGACATATAAGTTAGTATAACTTATTAACCAACAAAATACATAAACTTAAGATTTCAAGTTGTATGAACTCAAAATCATAAGTAATTAAAATAGCTCACTCTGGTCTTGCTTTGATGTGATTGGCCATGCCAGGAGTTCTGTCTAGCAACAAGAGAATTAATTCACTGATTGGAGGACATTTCCTAAAGGCGGTCCTTTTCGCCTCATCTGTTGCTTGTTGCTGATTCAAATTAAGATGGAGACTTTTTCATTGTGTGTAATCTTAAATTTGGTAAGTAAAAATTTGTAAGTTACTAAACATAACAATAATATGTGAACTAACTTATAACCAAATTGATTTTATTTCTGTTTTAATGAAAATAATAGTTTTGTTGGAAGTCACCATGATGGAGATAAGTGTTTGCTTTAGTTGGGCTCTTGACCCTTAATGTAATATTAGTGTTTCTCTGGCTGCTTTGTGTTTGTGAGACACCTATGTTAAGCAACAAAAGCCAAGAGAAATATCATCAAGCGATGTTGTTTATTCATTGATGATGATAATAACATCATCATATATAGGCAGAATCCCTGATCTTGTGCAGAGTCCAATGCTTTGGATGTCAAAGCAGTTATTAATAGTTTTGAAATATTAATAATACTAGAATCTTCACCATTGTGCTAATATAATTTTTTTTTTAATGTGCACAAAACGTTTAAATCTATGGCATTAATTAGACACATACACACATCACTAATCTGCGTATGAATCTCTACAATGGTGACAAAAAACTTTTTAAAATGGTGAAAAAATCTGATAAACAGATCAACTCTGAACATAAAACAAGCTAAAAAAACATCAGAACAAAACAGCAAAAGTAACAGCAAATAGTAAGAATCAAAGAAAATGTGTCACAATTCAGACGCATAATTTATTCATGCCGCAATGCATGTTGGGACCAATAGGGGAGTTTTGATTGGTTGTACCCAGCATGCTGTACTGAACTGGTGTAGCCAGTTTGGTGAACTTAACAATTTAAGTACAGTGAATGTGAGCACCAAGTTAAGTGAACTTAAATATACAAGTTTTAGGAGACTCCATTACTCAATTGAATTGAGGGAATCACTTTCCTCAAATCATTTGAGTATTCTCAACTTATTAGGGTTTACAGTGTAGTTGCGTTTAATAATTCAGATCTTAACAATGTAACTGGTGAGTTCTAGTCACAGATCAACCGGGATGAGTTAGGTAACATTTCTACATTTCTCCTCAGGCAAATTCAATAATGAGCAGCATCTGGATAAAACATGCGCACACATACAGTACACACACACACACACACACACACACACACACACACACACACACACACACACACACACACACACACACACACACACACACACACACACACACACACACACACACACACACACACACACACACACGCACTAATGATGAATAGCCTGCTTAATCTATATGTGGAATTAGATGATCCGCTTATTGCTTTTACCGAATAACTGTTTGTTCAGATACAAGTGTTCATTATAATGCATAAATTAATCTCTCAAATGATAAAACAAAACATGATTATGCAATAATAGTTTCCTACGTTACAGTGTCTGATGTAGAATGCACTGGAAATCTATAGCCTAATAAAGAGAGAATTATATATTTTACCAATGAAGTAAGACAGCAGAATGGCCAGCAGGGCGGCAGCGGCGATCGCCGACAGGGCAGCACATTTCCAGCTGCAGTACTTGGATGGTTTCTTCAGCTTGAAGGCGCTTCTGGAGAAGGTGTTTCGGGGTAGGAGCCGCGGTGGGGGCGAATATACTGTGCCGGAGGTCAAAGGGTAACCAGGTGATGAGCTGCTAAAGAGAGGCGTGGTCCCTGAAGAGGTCTTAAACAGGAAATGCCTGAAGAAAGAGAAAGAGAAATAGTACTTTTAGTATTTCAAGCACACATTGAAAGTCACATCCATCTCTGGTATCAAACCTCCTCAGCTGCAGCAGTCTCTATTTCTAAGCTTTAAGGTATATATATATATGTGTGTGTGTGTGTGTGTGTGTGTGTGTGTGTGTGTGTGTGTGTGTGTGTGTGTGTGTGTGTGTGTGTGTGTGTGTGTGTGTGTGTTGTGTTGACCGCTGAGTGTCACAAGCACTTGTTGGGGGTGAAGGACAGTGTATGCAGCGCCTCAGTGTGGAGCAGTGGACATATGGCACACGAACACACGGCACCGCAGGCCTGTCCTGGCCCACCGAGGGACACTTACACAACAAAGTCACTCAATAATTCAAGAGCCTCCGCTTCTTTCAGGTACAACGACAAACACATACTGTACAGAGACACAATTCACTAAGATCGTACGCAGCGACTCGGTTCTCTGGTGCAGAATCATTTCCGTTGAGCTAATGAATAGAAAAATATAGACAAGAGGATATTGCAGTGTTCTTCACAGAGAGATTAATCATTACAGCCTTATAAACGGACTCTTGGCGCAGACAAACAGGACGTGATTTGTTAATATCCAGCTTTAGCGCTGAGACTAGAGAGAGAGACAGAACGTACTCACTAATAATCAGTGTTAAGCTCAAATGTGGTCCGTAGACCACAGAGTCATGTAACAACAGCCTGGCAGGATTCCACAGAATGCTTTTCACTTCAGTGTGCAATTTGAAAGATCTAAAAAATGCATCACAAATCACTTTTACCCCTGACTAGCTTTAAAAGTGTAATCTCTGTGCTAAACAATTGTTCAACACTCCTGCTATACACCTGCCTTCAATGATTGGACAAACAGCTAATTCTGCTCTAAAATTGACATGTACAGAAGTTACCGTTCAGGCATAACATTATGGCCACCCTCCTATTGTGTTGTTCCCCTTTTTACTGCCAAAACACAACTGCTCTGACCAGCCTGTTCCTCAGGTAAGCAACGCACACACACCTGGCCATCCACGTGATGTAAAAGAAAATGTGATTCCATTAGTCTGTGGTCTAGTTCTGATACTCATTCGCCCACTGTTGGTGCTTTTCTGGCGGTGAACTATGGTCAGCATGGGCACCCTGACTGGTCTGCGCCTATGCAGCCCTATACGCAACAAACTGTGAACCATAACTGGAACCAACATTAACCTCTTGAGCAATTTGAGCTACAGTAGCTGGTCTGTTAGCTCACAAGGGCTTCACTCCCCACGTGCATCACTGAGCCTAAGCCACTGTTCCTTCCTTGGACCACTTTCGATAGATACTGACCACTGCAGACCGGGAACACCCCACAAGAGCTGCAGTTTTGCACATTCTCTGACCCCATTGTCTAGCCACCTCAATTTGGAACTCTGTCAAACTCGTCAAATGCTTCAAACTCATCAACTTTGTGGACAAAATGTCCTCCTGCTGCCAAATATCACCTCACCCAGGTGCCCTGATGAAGAGATAATCAATGTTATTCACTTCATCTGTCAGTGGTCATAATGTTATGCATGGTCGGTGTATATTGATACATGATCAATAAATATTTATACATTTTGAAAAATGTTTGGCTACAGGGCAATTTTATTTTTGCAGATAAAAAAAATGCAGCAGTTAGTAGTTTAGTTGTTGCGGTATGAAAATAAGCAATAGATACAAAATAAAATAATACAAAAAATTGGCATCATCTAATCACCATTATATTATTATATTATATTGTTCTGTATGTCTCTCATCTGTGAAACATAAAAAGTAAAGAAAGAGTGTACAGTACACGGTTGACCATAGTGAGCACAGACTCAAGCTCAAAAAGTCAGAAAACATTATAAAAGTGATTTGTCTGCTACATTACAGCACCTCTGTGTGAAAAAAAGAAAAGCAAAGTTAACTTTTAAGAAATTACATAACTCAGAAAGTAACTGTCAGAACGGTCCCTGGTGTCACACTGGTGTTCTCCAGTCTCTACAGTGCTGCTCTCATTAGCAGTGATACTTACTACATTGTCTTAATGCTACAATAGATTATTGATGATACTTGTTCAATTTAGCATTGTACTTAAATAATTTAGCAGTTAATTACTGCTCTGAGCCCCATACTGGTGTTTCCTGCCCTACAAATGAGAACTTTCGTCTAACACAAAGCCTGGTCCTGCCAGCAGCACAGATGCAGTTTTAAAAAAGATGTAGTGTAAAATGGATTAGCTGCAGTCACATTGCCGTTGTGATTAGCGTGGGGTCATGGGGTTTGTCGTGTTTTATCAGGTCCCGTTCTCTATTAAGACCGAATCGAAAGGCTGAGAGCTTTCTGCGGTCAGGTATAAGCCTAAAAGGTTTGTCTTTGGACCAGCCCCCCTACACACTACCCCCCAGACACATCCGTGCCTCATACCTCTAACCTACCAGGGTAACGGCCACAAGCTGCTCACTCCTGTGATCTTTAATAGCCTCTTTCCACAAGATGCCTTCCAATATCTCTGGACACGTTCCAGCGGTGGATTCCATTTCCAGAGCTGATTTTTGTTCCGTCGTGCTCCAGCCCTTCCATTACCCCCATCTCTTATCGGCCTATCCCCATACATCCCTCTATCATCCCACACTCACCCATGAATGGACAGACTGAACCCTCCTGGAATCAGGCCTGATGGGGCTACTGGGGTCAGCGGCTAACTAACCTATCAGCAAGGGATTTTTTAAATGTAACCTCCAGTGCAACTACATCTGTTCTCTTACATAGACCAATACTAACAGTATTGTGTCTAAAGCATTCTAAAGTTCTAAATAAAAGTAAAAGTAAGGGTAGTATGTAAATATGATATGTCCAATTCAGTAAGTCACTTGTTTTGTTAAAAAATAAATCAGGTTGAATATATAATAGTCACTTTTTTGTTCCTGAGCAAATCAGTGTTTTTGGAAAAATCAATTCAGTGACTCGTTCATGAAGACTTGTTTCATTCCTAAAAAAAATAATTTAAAAAAATCAGAAACGAATGCATACATGATTCACTGACTCATAAAGACAGTCACTTGTCACCCCTACTGGTGAAACAATGAAAAATCCCCACAACTACTGCACATAGAAACAACAGAGTGAAACAGTAAAAAAAAAGTCCCAGTGGACATTTCTGACCCGTCACGGAAACCAGTCACACAAGTCGGCAGTACTACTTTTAAAGGGGGGGTGAAACACTCAGTTTCAGTCAGTGTCATGTCAATCTTGAGTACCTATAGAGTAGCATTGCATCCTGCATATCTCCGAAAAGTCTTTATTTTTTTTATAATTATATAAGAAAGATGCGCTGTTCCGAGTCTTTCCGAAAAAAGCCGAGCGGGTGGGGGCGTATCGTGTGAGCGGAGCTAAATAACGTGGGCTCGCTGCTGCTATTGTGTTGAGTCGAGTGCGTCGTAAAGCTGTGTCATCCCTAACAGCAGGAAAAAAACTTTATTCAAAATAAAAATATGTCTTTTAATCAGATACAGCCATACATCTATGATCCGGAATCAGACCCAGAGGCTGCAGTTGAACAGGAGCAGCAGCAAAAACGACTAGAGCAGGACGTCTCTATGTGGTACAAGTTATACACTAACTATATAATATGCTTAGCGGCTTGTGTTATTTACATATTTATACTTGAATTATATCGTCGTATTTTTGTCTTTGAAGGTGTACATGTGGGAAGTGCAGTTGTGCACGTGTGTGTGTGTGTGTTTACGCGTGGTTTGTGTAGACAATTGTAACGTTAGTAAGCTGACTGGTTTTGCACGGCAGGCTAGTGTTTACATAGAAAGACACGGAATAGTAGCGCATTTGAATGAAGAAGCGCGCTTATTTAGTTCAACATATTTCCCCACTCTTTGTGTATTGTTGTTTGGAGTGCTTTTACAATACACAAACATAAAGTTACACATATAGTGGCCAGCTAAACAAATGTACACGCACTACACATCGCATGCTCCATTGATCAATTAACTATACGTGATCATGTTTGGGCTACTTGATGAGCATAGGCAAAAACACAGACATTTGAAGCAGTCTCACTCACCGCCTGCGGTTCTAACGTTGGGACCTTTATCGTTGGGACTGCTCCATCCTTCAGCATTAGGCGATCGGGAAAATCCGGCGTCGAGCTGGGCCTTGTTTATGAAACAGTCGGCACCGAAATGCAGCGAACAGATATAAACATTCGCGCAACTCATTTGCTGATCCGGAAAAGCAAATTACATCCACTGTTGCCTTAACGCGGGGTTTTTGGGGAATCTGTGCAGGACTGTCTTGGTCTGGCAACCAAAAACACACTTTTTTGGTGACATTGTAATTGTGCACATCACCTGTGGAGCGCAGCCTACGAGCCAGCGCTTTGATGGGCGTAGCCTGTTACTTTCGCTCTCTCCCTCTCTCTCTCTCTCTCTCTCTCACGCGCTTCCGGTAGAATTGTCCGTAAGGCCCATACAAGGAAATTCCGCCCCCATTAACGTCAAGGGGACGCATGATCGCAAAAAACTTGCAGAAACTTATGACTAACCGGAAGTAGTATTTTTGACAAAGAAATACTCCCATCAAACGTCCACCTTATTTTTTGAAACTTTGTCCATGTTTAGTATGGGAAAAAAAGAGTGGCAGGACATGCAAATTATTGGAAATGTAGAGGCAAATTGCACATTGCAAACTTCAGAGATGCTACATCCACAAAGAAGACCCCGACAAACATAAAATGTGCCTGAACGACTTATTTCATTGGAGGCAACGAAAAAATCTAAGTTTGTCGTTTTGTGTACATTCTAAGACACATTATCTCATGTTTAGTACATGTTTAGACCTTCCTATACCTACCTATTGTTATTAACTGTCTTAATTGTAATCGTTAGCATTGTATCACGTGCCAAAACCCCCCATTAATATAATGGGCTTTTAGATGGTAATGTTAGTTTCTCCTATCCTTTATTATTAATAGTATGCAGTCCGTTTTTCCCCGTTGCATCTGTTGTTGCTATGGAACCATACAGCTTTCCACGGTGTATGGCTTATCTAAAAGAGATGTAAATGAGCCCTATTGTCACTACCAGCAGGTGAGAACAGGTGAGAACTATACAATCTTTAGAGGCCGTTTTCTCACGTTTAAACTTTTTAAAATGCCTACCTTCAAATGACCACAACTTCTCCAAATATTACCAGATTTCCATTTGTTACACATTGTTGGAAAGCTTGGAGACTACACTTTCAGAATAACACAATATGCCACAGACTACACTTTAAGAATAACACAATATGCCACAGACTACACTTTCAGAATAACACAATATGCCACAGAACCCACTTGTGTCCCTACTTTCCGTGATTGGTCACATTTTTTTCTCTCCGAGTAAGGACACCCTTTTAGTTTTCACACTTAATTTGTCTCATGTCAATATCTTATGTCTGTTTCCCTAAAAAAAAAAAAAAAAAGCCTCTCCAAGTCCTGACACCATACACATCATTCATGTCTGCATTAGCTCCTCTCTCCACAATACTATAGAAAAAAATAAACTGATGAAGAAATACAAAAGAAAAAGATAGAGGTCTGTCCTTCACACAAGCCTCTAAGGGAAAGATGGAGAGAATGAGAGCAGGTTGGTAAACGTAATGAATGTTAATAAATGATAATAATGCAGCCAGTATAATAAATATAGGCCACTCTGAGGATTCCACATGGCTTTACATAACAAAGCTGTTTTCCCCCAGCTGAGGGTGACATCTACACTGCCTTAGGCCTCACTGACTCACACACATGCATGCATAACACATACACACAGAAGTGCACAAACAAATGCAGAATTTGTGTGCATGAAACTGGAGGCTCAGTCAACTGTGGAAAAAAGCAGAATCTTGCATTTCTTGTTATTCGCACAAACTCTCCGTAACACTCTTTCCTCCCTTCTCGCTTCTCCAATTGATGGTGTGATGCCATAGGTGGCACCTCCACCTCTAGCTCCATGATTTATCTGAACCTGCATTCCCTTCCTTCCGTTCTTTCTGTCAGGTGCGACCGTGCACAAACTCTAAAGGGAAGCTAGCAGGTTACAGGTAGGCAGTAATCAGGCCTGCAATGAGCAGCAGAGTGACAAGAAGTCAGCAGAAGTGCACGTCTAAAAATATAGCTCCGCTTCCTTCAGGCCGCCTCCGTGTCATTCCTTCACCGTCTGAAGTCGGATGACTCGCAAGGTCAAGTCAGTCACTTAAATGCCAAATCATTTTTACCCACGCAGAAGGTTGCAGCCACTAATTTGCCAGCTGACAGGGGTGACGGAGGGAAATTAATTAAGGTCATTTTGGAAGCGCGTGCACTCAAGTTGAAGTGTAACTCATAGCTATTGGCTGAATCTCTATTGAAAGCTCATTTCATCTCAGGACAGTGAGGGGAAGCCGATTGCGGATGGAGTTGCTTAATTGCGGAATGAAATTAAAATGCTTGATTTACACAGTGTGCTTAATTGACAGTGATTTATGTTGAGCATTGTTTGGGAGGGAAGCTGGGGGAAGAGTTGAAGCCAACTGAGATGATGGGAGACGTGAGAGAGAGAGAGAGGGGGGGAGATGGAGGGAGAGAGAGAGAGTGATGAAGCCAGACCAGGAGGTGGACAGGAAATAAAAAAGAGGCCAGATTGAGCCCAAAAAAGGAGTGCTGACAGGGTGGGGTTGTGCAGAGGACAGTCTGGAGACAATGGCTGTTTTGCACTTTTCAAAGTCCACAGGGACTGAAAAACG
This sequence comes from Pseudorasbora parva, assembly GCF_024679245.1. Lineage (NCBI taxonomy): Eukaryota > Metazoa > Chordata > Actinopteri > Cypriniformes > Gobionidae > Pseudorasbora > Pseudorasbora parva. The sequence continues at coordinate 28,648,764 of NC_090182.1, forward strand.
AGGGACATAATGATTTGAGGAAGGAACATGACTTATTTACTGAGAGACAGGAAGTGAGAGGAGAAAAGAAAGACTGAGAACAACGAGAGAAGCCAAATGAAGAGAAAAACTGAGGCAAGAAGACAAGGAGGAGAGCTGAAAGTAGGCACGATGAAACAAGATGAGAGTAAATGAGGAAAGGATACTGATGATATGAAAGAAGAAGTGATGAAATAAAGAAAGGAGAGGATATAGGGACTTTGGAGATAGGACTAGACAAAACAAAGGCAAAACAAATTAACTAGAGCAGATAAGATGAGGAGAAAAGTGAGAGGAGAAGAAAGAAGAGGAGGCAAAATGAAACCTGGTGATATAAGATGGCACGAGGAGAGGAGAACAGAGAAAAAAGGAGATGAAATATAGAAGAGATGACTCAAGAGGAGAAGAGGAGGTGACATAAGAGGAGACAAGCTGAGAGGAGACAAGCTGAGGCCAGCAGAGAAAAGACTAGAGAGGAGAGGATCAAGATGAGGTGAGGAGATGAGACAAGAAGAGAAGAACTGAAGAAAGAGGAGGAGATGAGATAAGAGCACAGGAGACAGGAGTCTAATCAACTGGACCTAAACCAGTCAGGTTTCAAAAAGGGCCACTCAACTGAGACTGCATTATTGTCAGTAACTGAAGCCCTGTGGATAGCAAAAGCTGCATCCAAATCATCAGTCCTCATCCTCCTTGATCTGTCTCGTGCCTTTGACTCTGTGAATCATCAGATTCTTCTGTCCACCCTCTCATCACTGGGTATCACAGGGATTCCACTATACTGCTTTGAGTCCTGTCTCACAGGTAGGTCTTTCAAGGTTACCTGGAAAGCAGAGGTATCTAAAGCACATCAACTAACCACGAGGGTACCTCAGGGCTCAGTGATTGGACCTCTCCTCTTCTCTATTTACTCTACATCATTCAGGCACATTGCCTCTCATATCATTGTTATGCTGATGACACACAGCTCTACCTCTCATTTCAACCAGATGATCCCACAGTACATGCATGACTGCCAGACGGATATCTCGGCATGGATGAAAAAAACCCATCACCTGCAGCTCAACTTATCAAAGACTGAGCTGCTCGTCTTCCCTGCCAATCCGACCCTACAACACGATTTTGCCATCCAGCTAGGTTCATCTTTAATTACCCCTTTAGGATCGGTCAGAAATCTTGGAGTAATCTTTGATGACCAGCTGTCCTTCAAAGACTACATTTCAAAGACAGCTCGGTCATGCAGGTTTGCATTGCACAACATCAGGAAAATCAGACCTTTTGGAGCATGCAACACAGCTTCTTGTCCAAGCCCTGGTAATTTCTAGACTTGACTATTGCAATGCGCTTCTGGCTGGACTTCCATCATGTGCCATCAAACCGCTGCAAATGATCCAGAACACTGCGTCACGTCTCATATCACACCTCTTTTCATCTCTCTGCATTGGCTACCACTCGCTGCCCGCATCAAATTCAAAGCTCTGACTCTTGCTTATGGATCCACCACAAGCTCAGTACCCGCATACTTGGACTCGCTCATACAAGTCTACACCCCCACCAGAAGCCTTCGCTCAGCTAACGAGCGGAGACTTGTGGTACCACCACAGAGAGGCATGAAATCCCTCTCCAGAACTTTTTCATTCACTGTTCCTGGTTGGTGGAACGATCTTCTGTCCTCCATATGCACGACAGAATCACTCGCTTCATTCAAAAGACAGGTAAAAACTCATCTCTTCCATAAGCACTTAATCTTATCATAAAAAAAACTCTTCCTCCTCTATTTTTTCTCTTTTCCCTCCCCTTTCTGGTTTTTGCTACTCTGAGTAATATCCAAATCTTTGTATTTAGGGCACTTTTTGCATTTCTTCGCCTCTTCATGACAGATTGCTTCCTGTACTCATCAGTTGTAAGTCGCTTTTGATAAAAGCATCTGCTAAATGCATACATGTAAATGTAAATATGGCAAGAGAAGAAGAAATAGACCAAATAACTACAGGATGAGGAGAGAAGAGGAGGTAAGAATGAGTCTGGGTGAGGAGAGGGGAAGAGCTGAGAGGAGATGAGGTGAAACGAGATGAGGAGAGAGGACAAGACAAGCTGAGAAGAGAAGAGAAGAGAAGAGAAGAGAAGAGAAGAGAAGAGAAGAGAAGAGAAGAGAAGAGAAGAGAAGAGAAGAGAAGAGAAGAGAAGAGAAGAGAAGAGAAGAGAAGAGAAGAGAAGAGAAGAGAAGAGAAGAGGTCAAAGCGAGACAAAGAAAGGCTGAGATAAGTTCTGTAAGTTCTTTGCAGGCACTGATGAAGTCATTGTTGAGGTCATGGTGTGTGTTGTGTGCACGAGGTGATTAATGACCATGTCTCAGTCAGACAGGTGTGTGTTCTCACTCTATACGCGTGCGCGTGTGTGTGTGTCATTGAGCCCTGTTAAATATGCATTGCTGAAAATGGCCCCTGCCACTCATTAGTTGTGACAGCCCCAGAAGACCCCTCATCACCAAACATGTAGTTAGTGTCAAACACCAGTGTTTATTTATTCATTTTTAACTTTCCATTTCCAGATCTATCCCTCATTTAACTGTCTGATCTCACATTCGCTGCCCACACACCTCTGATTGACACCCTCATTATATATATCACTTCTCCACTTTAAATAACCAACATCAGCGCCTATCAAGACATGTAAGTGACCGGTCATGAAATACCTCTCTGTGCATGCTGTAATAGGAGTAAAATACATTTTTAACTGCTTTTTCTTTTTTGGAACACCCACATACCAAAACACCCAGCAGGAGAACAGACAGTTCACCGAGAGAAGTTTCTCTCTGCCATAAACTACACTTGGCTTTTATAAACTTTTCTTCTTTCCCATTCTCTTCTTCACCTGCGATCCAACCATGGGCAATGGGTATTCTAAACACCAAAACAAAGGTTTCCAAAAACTTTTCTAATTATGTTTGCTGGGATTGCTGTGCCATATCCGGAATTTGATCTGCGTGCGGCACGAGCAGAGAGAGGGCCCATAAATCTTCAGCGAGCTGCGGGCACCTGTATTCTGATTGGCTCCCGTTAGGATAACAAATTGGCCTCGGAGTGCAGCTGAGAATTTAAATCTGCCCCACACAGATACCTTGGCAACCACTGATGAATTCTGAGAGAGAAAGAGGGGGGTGGAAGAATAGAGGGAAAGGAAGAATAGAGGTAGAGAAGCAGAGTTTTGCATTGTTCACTTCTCAGCCTGAGCTCAGGAATTCAAACAATTTTCTTTTAGGACAATTTTCCTGTTTTTAATCTTGCTTAAAAGCTGCAGTTATGGCCTAAAATTGTGCAGCAATTCTCCTTCCCTCTTTTTCTGAATTTGCATGAGCGGAAGAGCAGAACTTGCCACATAATGTGCAATAAAGACCAATCACAATTCAGTATGCAAATTATGGCATCATTAACTCTTTCCCCCCCAGCGTTAAAGAAGAAAAAAAAAAGTTGCCAGCCACTGCCAGGGTTTTTGACCATTTTCACAAAAATGTAATAGCCCATAGAATATGTTGTTTAATAAATACCTGACCATGCAATATATCAAAAGAAAGAGCTGAACCTCTTCTTAAAAAAAAAAAAAAATGCCTCATGCATTCCTTTTTTATCAACACTTGAATATGGTTAAGTTTCATAAAAAAGCAAAATTTTGTCATCAAATTATTTTAAAGCATTTATTTGAATTAATATTTTAAAAGGTACTTTTATAAAAAAGATTTACAAAAATCTGAAATATTGAACAAATGTGCTACATTTTTGTCACTTTTTAATATACCTTATATGTTGCTACTGCCACATGTATGTTCCGTTTTGGTTTAATTATAGTTTCCTTTTCTCATTTTCCTGGCACCAGTTTGTTTCTATGATTACTGATTTGAATTACACACCTGTTTCACTTTCTGTTAATTAGCCTCCCATGTGTATTTAAGCCCTCAGTTCATGCAGTTCTTCGTTTTGTGTTGTCTAAGTTAAAGGGATACTTCATCACTTTTTCATATTAAACAATGTTATTCCCTTAACTAAAACGAGTTGATACATACCTTTCTCGTCTGAGTGCGTGCATTAATATTATATTATTAAACATAAAAGTAGTTGAACAATCAAGTATGGTGACATAAAATAAAACGTGGCGCTTTTCTAAGCGGATTAAAGAGGAGAACTACAATGTATGGCGGAATAGGACTTCTGGGAGTACTTCCCGGCTGAAACATCCTCCCTCACATCTTTTTCAGCCGGGACTTTTTACTGCGCTGAGTCGAAGTACTCTCAGAAGTTCTCTCAATCTATTCCACCATACATTGTAGTTCTCCTTTTTAATCCGCTTAGAAAAGTGTCACGTTTTATTTTATGTCACCATTTACATTTACAATTATGCATTTGGCAGACGCTTTTATCCAAAGCGACTTACATTGCATTGAAAGTACACATTTGACATCACCATACTAGGTCATTCAACTGTTTGTGTAACTGTATTTAAATAGGAGAAACGTGGAGGTGTTTGGTTGCTTCTAACTTGATCTCTGTTTGGTACCATAGTCAATGAACTGGACTTTGTGGGCTAAGCTAAATGCTATCAGACCGTCACCCCGTGTCAGAGAGATTAAGTGCACGCACTCAGACGAAAGAGGTATGTATCAACTTGTTTTAGTTAAGGGAATAACATACTTTAATAGGAAAAAGCGGAGAAGTATCCCTTTAAACATGGTTATTTTACTAAGCTCAGAGCAAAACTACCATATAAATTCATACTTGGTGAAATGCAACAAAAGTGTGAATGTATTAAGCGGTTTGAGCTGAAAAGTGTGAGGGAATAAAAAGCATGAGTGAGACTGCAAGCGCTATAATTAAACATTCATAAGAATCCTCTGAGGTCAAAAATTACATCACCCATAACTAATGGAGGTGAAATGATGCGGAATGGATGCTACAACATCAAATGTAGAAACAACCGCGAATACATCTGGTTCAAAGAGTTCACGGACCTGTGAATGTGTGCCCAGCATTTCACGCAACTCAAATTGAATCTCTGATATCTGCACAAACAGACAAATCAAATTCTCTCATGGCTCACGGACCCAAGCTGCACTTTAAGAAGTTGACACAGGACCCTGTTACAAAGACACTCCAAAACAAACACCCGCCAGGCCGTAGCGACAACAACACACACCTCCAAAAATACCGTGCATGTGAAGGCACTCCTCCTCTTCGGCTCAATTGTGATAGTGCGACCTGCTCGGGAATCTAATTTGAGTGTGCACGAGTCTGTATGGAAGGAGAAGAGAGCAGCTTGCGCGTCCTGAGATGAGAGTAAAATTGAAGCAGGCATCAGCTGGTGGAGAGGCCTCACTCTATGATTGGAAATAAGCCTTCACAGGACCGGGCCATCTTCAGTCATTTATGCTGCCGAAAACCGATTCCACCCTTCTTCTTGTTTTCCGATCTCTCCCTCAGCCGAAGCAATCTCTCAGATCCTCCAACCGCACCTTCCCCCTCACCCTCTCCCTTCCTCTACCTGTCTGACAACTGCATACTTTGGCAATCAATCTTCCAGTACTGGCAGCTGTGCAGGCACCTCTCAGAGAAAGGTTTGGTTTTCTACTTTAGCAGGAAAGGCCTGACCTATAAAATAACATCATTTACATAGAGAACACGCACACAGAGCTGTGTGTTCCTCTCTAAATGGCTCAAGGTGTTAATCTGTAGGTGGAATATTCAGGGTAATCAATCTAAACCCCTATAAAAGTCACCCACATGCACAGAAAAACACGCATGACCTCCAATTCCAAAAAGAACAAAAAATATTCCTTGCTTTTATATGTCATGTTAATCACTTATGTTAGTCACAAGAGATGGCCACTCAGAGAGATTATATTCACATCTCTCATTTTGTCTAACCTTCTATAGTCAGCAACCTTAGACACAAAGTCATAACCACTGAAGGTAAATGAAGTTGTTCATTGCTAGAACTGTACAGTATAGGCAGAGGTGTAAAGAGTACCTGAAAACCACACTTGAGTAAAAGTACAGATTCCTAACAGAGAAAATGACTCCATCACCAGTTCCAATACAATTTGAGTAAAATTCTTTGAATATCAGATTTTACAAGTACTTAAATGGTTACTTCAGTGATTTAGCTTTAAGCTTTGTATTTAAACTGGGTCATTAATGTAGTAGAAATGTGAAATTATTTTTATATTTCGTGCCTTCTAGACTGAGAAAATACAGAAAATATATTTTTGTCTCATGCGGATTAAAGATAACACCTCCCAGAATGCACTTGTTCGCTGCCCTACGAGGCCACTCCCAGATTACTGGATCACTTTCCCACCCCGTTCATTTTAAAATAAAATCAGTTCATTTACAATTAAAAACTGATCATGTCTGTTCAATATAATGTGAGTGAGCCGATTGAATGTCACAGCACAAACGCTGCAGGAGTCAGATTATGATCACGAGAGCTGAGGTAAGCGCGAGCGCAACAGTCATTCACAGCGCGTGCTCAGTCTGGAGCGTCTTCAGTTCATGCCTTTGGAAGCTTAAAGGGTTAGTTCACCCAAAAAGGAAATTGATGTCATTAATGACTCACCCTAATGTCGTTCCACACCCGTAAAACCTCCGTTCATCTTCGGAACACAGTTCCGTGATTTCAGCAGTTCGGATCACGTCAAACTGCTGAAATCACGTGACATTGGCGACCCGAATCATTGATCGATTCACTGATTCATTAACCGTTTGAATCTTTTTGGAGGAACACGGAATAGAAGACAATGCTGAATAAAGTCGTAGTTTTTGATATTCATTTTTTTTTGTCGAGTGTTCACGCAAATAAAAAAATTTCATTTTTGGGTGAACTAACCCTTTAACTTTCATAGGAATTAATTTTAAAAGTTGAAACACTCACTTTGTTCCGCACAGCTCCGTTCACATGAATGCCCACAGCTGCCCGAGCCGAGTGCTGTGAGTGCGATCCCAATCACCATGTGCAGGTTGAAAACATACGGAAATAGCTCCTTCTACTGGCTGTAGTCTTTAGCCTCTGGCCAAAAAAAACCTCCGATTACGCAAAATGACGATATTTGCGTCACTGCAGGACTTTTTCCCAGAAATAAAATACCTAAATCTCTTGTCTCAGGGGGATATGAGGGGGGAAGCACAATCATTCGAATATTGATACAAAGCCATATGCTAAATCGCTGAAGTAACCCTTTAAGTATTTTACCCACACTAAATTTGTGTGTCAACTATGACCTCAAAGATGCGCTAGTCCTCGACGTCTGAGACATACCAGTGAAAATAGAAAATAATTGATTTGTAAGAAGAACAAAATAAAACTGAACGCCTCAATATTACTAATTAAATTATTACATATACTAAAATACTTTACACCATTGAGTATGTGTCTCTTTCTGTAATTCTCTGAAAATGACACCCTTGTGTTTTCCTGTTTAGGCAATCTGTATATTTTGTGGAACGAAGATGTCATCACCCCACTTCTCATGCATGCTCTAAAACATCTTCTTCATTTTTGGTGTATTTATGTAGTCTGGCATAATGGTCTGGCACTGGTTTCAGTGGTTTTGTGTACGCAGATATTTCTTGAGATGAGGGGAGAACAAAGAATGGACAGGAAAAGCTCAGGCTTCATATGGATGTGACCTTAGTTAGCTAGACTGGAAAAAACAGCACAACTTAATCAGATGTGCATTTTATATTGAAAGCATACTTATTGAAAATACACATTTTTAGGTAGGGTGTTTTTTTATCTAGATAATGTTATAATAAGAAAATGTTTTGCCATATATATATATATTCTTACATTTAATTTATTTAACTTGTATAAAGTTCTTAAATGTAAAATTAAACTGATTAATTTCACTAAAAAATAAAATTTAATAAAAATGGGCGGCTTTTATGCAACCACACTGACGGTCTACATTAATTGGAATGAAAATGTCCTTTGAAAAAAATAGCCAATAATCAATTTAGAAAGAGGTAAAGCCAACGAAAGCTAAAACTTTATTTGTTTTCTATAGTTTGTGTGTTGCTTGCCCATCTGTAGCTTCACCCTTGTGGAGAAAAAGAGACAGAGAAAAGGATAATAAAGCAGTGGAAAAGAGTGACTATAGGAAAAATAATTACTAAAGGGAAAATGAACCATTCATCATGTCAACGATTTGTCAACGAAAAAAGTAAGAATAGTGCAGAAGGGACTATTTGGCTGCTGTTGCATCACAAGGCTGGAGATTTGGCCCAAAACTTTTCTCTCTTTGGTTTATAAAACGGCAGAGGTGGATTTAGTCAGTGTTTTTCTCCTGTAGAGAGATAGAGGCAGGCAGTGTGTGAAAATGCTCTCTGTTACTGTTGATACAGAAATAAAAATAGGCCTATTAACTTTAGTGTGTCGGCTTAGTGCTGTGTGACCCAGAGGCGAGAGGAGATGAGACTCTCCCAGCCTCCATCTCTGCTCACTGAGGAACTGAGCGTCTATCTGTCCGTGTGACATTTTGTGCTATTTACACAGCTCAACACATCTCTGATCTATTCGGCTACTTAATGTGCTGGATCCCATTTAAGCACAATATGGCATCTAGTTTTTTTTTTTTTTACTGCATATTTGATTTCATTTCAAATTACCTTTTAAATCCTTAAAGGGGTCATTATTTCCCCCCTGAAGTCAACTTATAACAATAGTCAAGGTTCTTCGCACCAAAAAGAGCTTTATTCAGTTTCGCATTAACATTTTTCACCAATCATCTGACCCTTAAGGGACATTTACCTCGACAGTTGTTTGCAGAATAAAATAGCAACAAGCAACTGGAAAGTCATTTATTTTCAATGAAAGCTAGCAATTTTGGGGCACAACTGAATTGGAGACCTCCAGAGCTATAGCTGACAGCCTGGATGGGGAATCAAAATTAAACAGGCTTTTTCAAATATATATATATATATATATATATATATATATATATATATATATATATATATATATATATATATATATATATATATATATATATACTGTTCTACAAAATTAAACTGGGAATTTTCTGCAGTATTATTTCACAGAAGGAAGAGGGATATGTGATAATAATAATAATAATAATAATAATAATAATAATAATAATAATAATAATAATAATAATAATAATAATAATAATAATAATAATAATACATTTCTGAGTAAGAAATGCAAACATGACACAAATGTAATTTGTAATATATAAACTATACTGTATGTTTAAACTAAAAAAATTAATGATGTTAATCTAGTAATATGCACTTTTTTAACGCACATTTAATTTTTTTGTCTATATAAATATAAACATAATATTACATTTTTACTGTTTCTTGAGTTTATTCTCAAGACAAAATACCAGAATAATTTAATCTAGGGAGAAAAATAACAACAACTCTATTCTTTTATTTATTTAGATTTTATTACAAAAAAAAAAAAGGGGAATACGTGTATTCAAAATATTATTATATATTTGTTTAGGCTCTAATTATATTCTATAGTATAGTATAGTAAAAGTGTAAAAGCATTTTTATTTTTATCTTTAACAAATAAAACATAAATAAAAACTGTGCCCCTGTGGATCACTTTTTCTGAGGTAAACACTTAAAAATGAAATGAACAAGCACTTGCATGATTCCACTGAGAAGGCCCACAAACCCGCCTGTTGCCCAGGAAAGTGTATGTGATTCTGGGCAATGCCAGCACAGATCCTGGGTGGTCTGCTGGTGCTCCAATCTGTACTCGCGAGTTCTCTCGCCACACTTCAAAGCCTCCGCAAATGCAATGAGTAATGCAGTTAATAAATGTGAATATATTGGAAATGAGTTTGTGAATTACATGTGCGTGCGTGTGTGTATGTGTGTGTGTGTGTGTGTGTGTGTGTGTGTGTGTGACAGGTGGCCCATCTGCATTGACAGAACCCCAATTAAAAAGCTGCAGTGAGAGGGGCGGGGCCTCCTAGCAGGGGAATGGGGAGAGGGGCCAGAGTTTGGGCCGGCTTCCTGGCTTGGTGAGGTTTGGATTGGTGTGGGGAGTGTGGTTCTGTCTCAGCAGATGGCAGGCTTAGTGCTGCTGGGTAGCCCTGATGGCTTCAGTACAGGAGCCCATTCTTACACACCTGAGCATCCGCGATTCAATGCAGAATGTCGGCCCTTCATTTTAAGATCGCTTCATAATTTTGTGTGCAAATTAGGAAGGATTGTGAGACAATTATCCAGTGCCAGTTAGCTGTCTAAATATTACCCAGGCATAAAGCCGATAGATATTACACACATGGCAACTTTCAGTGATTTATGACGACAGCGCAGAGAACCGAAGGACAGAATGCAATGCTGGAACCCACTAGAGTTTCCTGACAGGAGTACTTTGAGAAAAACATATCATAATTTGTCACCTGTCAGGGTTAGTGCTGCTTAAAGGGTCAGTTCATCCAAAATGATTTTTTTCTCTCTTGTTAACTGTGTACTTAACCATTAACTGTTTGGTTACAGATATTCTTTAAAATGTCCTCTTTTCTGTTCATCAGAAGAAAGAAATTCATACAGGTTTGGAACAACTAGAGGGTGAGTTAATGATGACAGAAATGTAATTGATGGTTAGTTGTTGAGATTCATAGGCTGATTCTTGATGTCCCTGGGAGTAAATCTCAAAGGAGGTGATTAATGTACAATTGGTTTAAAACCTTATTCAACTTTTCTGATTAAAACAGTCCTGTATCATTTCTAGAATGACGATAAAACCTAGTTAATAGTATATTGCTCATATTAAACTCATTAAATCAGTGAATTAAACCACTACACAATGATCTCATTCTTATTCAGCAGATAGAGAAACACTAACATTAAAAGCCGTCAAACTGCCCAACTAAAGGAAACACTAATCACCATGATGGTGACAAAAAAAAAAAAAAAAACTCAATCAACCGAACAAAAGATCTTAAATTAGGAGACATGTGAACCTTACTCAGATATTTATTGTGTAAAAGTTGAGTAAACTCAAAAACGCAGTGCAGCAAGATGCTGTACAATTTTAAGTGTCACCTTTACTTTTTTAACAGTGTGATCCCAATGCTCCAAATAGCAACGAAACATCTAAAAATATCTAAGAGAAGCACCTTTCCTTTGTCCAAGAACAATCTTACTCGCGTTGACTGATAGATCTGATGCCTGCGCACAAAGACACATCAGATCCTGATATACATAGAATGATAGTATTTCAAAAATACTTGTCGAGTGTTCACGCAAATATTATCTGATATGTCTTATGTGAACAATTGGTTAACTGTTGTGGAAAAAACATTGGATGTGTAACATTATTTTAGATCCATGTAGTACAGGTATTAATATATAGGCTGTCTGTTCAAAAAATAATAATAATATTGGTTTCATGGAAAAAAAGTTCAATATTTTTTGAGATTTTGGTTTTGACTTTTGGTTATGACACATTTGGTGTTACTACCAGAGACTGTATGATTGGTGAATTTTTTTTGGAACCTCAAAATGGACTTTGCTGAACTTCAAACATTTTTTTTTTTACTCAGTATGTTTTTTTGTGTGTCAATTTCAAAGAAAAGGTTTAATCTTTTTTTAAACTAATTAAGATTGTGAAAAAGATTGTGTTGTTAAAGATTTGCTCATTGCAACTCATCACATGTCATATATATTAAATATATAAACAATGAATTATATAATAAGACATAGCATTAATCAAAAATTCAGTGAAATGTAAAAACTACTTAAATATGTATTTTTCAGACACAAATTATATAAATATATATATATATATATATATATATATATATATATATATATATATATATATATATATATATATATATATATATATATATATATATATATATATATATATATATATATATATATATATATATATATATATATATATATATATATATAAAGAAAAAAACATGAAACATGGTGTGAAATAAAGCATATAAGCATAAACTATATGAAATAAAGAAGCTCATTTACGAACATCTTAATTCTAAACATTCTTAAGAAATTGTATTGTCAGAATCAGGAAAAACAAAATAACACTAGATTTGCTGCACTGTAATTACATTCTAGGGCGCTCCCTAACGCTTTATCATTCGTTCCACTGTTCATGTAAACCCAGGGTCTTCAACCTTCAGGGGTTCCTGAGGGTACTTCCAGGGGCTCCATGCCAAAAATAAATAAAATATAAAGAGCTTAATTTTTCATGGCATTTCTATAAAAAAAAAAAAATCAAAATAAAGACGTATTTGCATTTTATAATAAGTTTAATGTTCTTAATGAATGTTATTATAAAGTGCTGCAGAGGATATTTGCATTTTAATACTGAGTCTCTATTTTAGCTGAGAGTCTGGCTTGGGGGGCCTTTAAGATCTGTAAAGATTGAAAACCCCTGACGTAGACCACAGGAAACGTCTGCTGGGTGACGGTGGGCGTGTCCACAGAATCACCAGCAAAAATAAACCAATCAAACACAGCCGACAATTAACGCCGGAGGTCACAGGCAGATTGTCAATGTATGTGTGCTTTACAAACACTGAACGGAACAAAACCTTTCACTCTCCAATCCTGTACACAATGGCCCCAGCAGTCCTAAAGCATTCATGTCTGTTGGATGTCGGATGGCCCATGCTGACATCCAGGACAGCCTATCAGCTCTGCTTTAATTACAGCCATGTCAGGAACCGGCACTTCCAACAGGCCTGAGACCTGTCCTTCTGAATTAAACATGCAGCCAAGACTCATGAATAGTGCATGCAGGTATGCTACCTCTCTGATCTGGGAACAGAGGAGGTGACCCTCTGCCCAGCAGGAGAAACATACAGAGAAAGAGAGAGACAGAAAGAGAAAGGTGAAAGAAAGTGATGTGTGTGTGTGTTTGGGTGTGTGAGAAAGCTGAGCCACAGGGGTGAGTGTGTATGCATGAGAGACCGAGCATTTGTATTTGAGGGAACTATGAATGCTAATACCATAAAAGCTATGCATGCATAATACAGTGTATGTGTGTGATCTGTAAGCACACAGTTCCGTATGTTTGTTTGAAAACTTACTGAGCATGAAAGACACATAATAATAATACTATATCTTCTCTAAGGACAGAAATAAAGAGAAATATGTAAAAACAAGACTAGATTTGATATGCACTATCATTCAAAAGTTCAAGTTTTTTGAAAGAATTGGCTATTGTATTCCGCCAGGACAAATTTTATTGTTAAAAGAAAACCTTGTTCTCGTGGGGACATTTTTTGGGGTTCCCATGAGGAAAACCGCTTATAAACATATTTTTGAGCATGTTCAAATGCAGAAACTTTTCGGTTTAGGTTTAGGGTTAGAAATAATTATGTGTATGGAAAGTCCCCATAAAACATGGAAACCCAACGTGTGTGTATGTGTGTGTTGGTTTGATTTCTGTTGGTTCCTACATTATGAGGTCCTTATATTGTGGTGTGTGTTGAGGTTTCAGGCCATGCCCCCTACATTATGAGGACAAGCCGATGTATGATGATTTTATAATATACACCAATAAATAAAGAACTAGGCATTGTCTCCAAATGAGTTTCTATATTTGAAAATCATAAAATATGAACCTATTTATTTACTTGTCATTTTAGAATATTAAAGAATTAATTGAAGAAATAGGTAAAAACAAATATATTTTTAAAAATGATTAGCCTGTCAAAATACTTAAATTGCTTCCACCCAACTAATAACACTCCTAGATTTTTAATAAAAAACATTTCTTTGGATTGAGACAGGGTTTCTGTCACATCGTACTCAATAATCTTGCTCCCTGGGGGGAAGAAAGAGATTGTTTTGTCAGAATTAGGATATAACCTGCTATTTAAAGGCGCTTTTCTGCAGGAAATGTCTCTAACCACAATGTTTTTCACTGTGTGACAGTAAAGTTTCTTGAATGCAAAACTGTCAGTTATTTCCATTTATAAAACATTTAGATATGGTTGTCCAATCTGACAGGATACAACATTTTAAGAGTGCTGAGATTTTTTTTTAAAAGTAACAAATACATATATTGTGCCTAAAATGTAAGTTAATCATAATGGTCCCCGATGGGACATTGCTGTTGAATGTCAGTAAACCATTGTTCATTTCTGTTTATTCAGATTTGTTTTATGCAAAAAGTGGCCACTGACCTGGTCTCCAATGGGACGTTGCTGTTGAGCACCCAGCTGTCCTGCAGCTGCACTGACTCGGGTGTGGTGGGCCCGTCTCCCGGGGCGGACGGAGGGGCGTGGATGGGGTTGCGCCGGCCACTCAGCGTGTTGCGGTTGAGGGAGTTGGCAGAGGACTGGTGGTGCGACAGCGTCTGGTGGTTGTGCGGTGGAGGGATGGGCGGCCGCAGGGTGGACTGGCTGTGATGGTTTGGAGCTCCTGGGGGGAAAAAATAATGCAAAACCCTTTTATCAGACTGTCAATCAATTATCAATTGGCATTGTCAAAAACTGTGTTAAGCGATGCAGGAAATTCCAAACAGAATAACAGCACTGTGAGGGTGAAGTGCAATCAGAATAAACATCAAATCAGGGACGAAAGGACGCTCTCGGTGATGACAGCCTGCCAAAGCTGTTTGTGTTGTTATTCTTTCTTTCCAAATTCACATGCAGACGTTCCGAGGCGACAGGAAGCCCCTAAAACACTCAACCACCCAGCTTGTTAAGACACTTGTCAGACAGGAAACTCCTCTCTTCACTTTTTAAGCTGCGGCAGCGTTGCTGGATGCTGCGTTTTTGTACCTCATGAAGCAGCATTAATTGACATTGTTTGGCTCATTGTAATCCTTAATGCAGCCTGAATTCGGAGCATGAATCTGCAGGAAGCACCGGCTCTGGCTCTTTTACCGTGAAACACTTTGTACCTGGACATGGCGGTTTCTTTATTGCAGGGCTGCTTTGTAAGAGGGAACCTGTGGTGCTTGGAAACCGTCTAGCATGTTATTTTCAAACAAAAAGAAAACAAATATCTCTATCATGTTTCATTTATAACTCTTGTCTATCAGAGGAAACCGAAAGAGAGAGCAGGGAGGAGGAGGCGGCCAGACAAGAAGCATCAAACATGCTCTTAATAATGTTTTCCCATGAAACACGGAGTAATGCAATAAAGATGAACCTACCAATCCAAGTTTTCTTCCCACCAGCACCCAAAACCATTTCCCTTTCCTCGGGTTGCCCATCTCATGCTTGTTGATCCATGACAGTTGCCTGAAAGCGAGCTCCGTGGCATGATCCCTTGCTATAGCTGTCAGGAGTCTGATCAGTATGAGGCTAAAATAATACATGAATCAGGCCTACGAAGAGCTTCGCAGGCTTATACTAAAAGTGCTGTGGCTGGTACCGGATGGTAATACCATGATATTTTAATATGACAAGGTACTTTTTTCATGTATACCAGGGCCATAACCACCATTCACATCAAGGGGGACAAATGCCCTCCGATAATTAGAAATGGGCAAATTGCTCATCCAATATTTTAAATTCTTGCACTGCTCTGATGCACTTAATTACACAGCGATCCTTATGTTGTTGTTAAGATGACAAAAAGTTGGTCTGCCCCAGTGGTCTAATTTGATATCAAGGTCAAAATGATTGAGATGGCCAATCAAATCAAAGTAGGCAGATTTTAAGTAGGCGGAGCATAAATTCCCAACCTGTTCTCACCCCCAAGGCTTCAAAATCAGAAGCATGGTCATGTGCCTTCTGCATCACAATGAAGACGCTAAAGGTGCCCCTGGGCTTCTTTTTTCGACATTTTTTTTCACGGGCTCCATTCATTTCAATCAGAAACCTTTGGCGTCATACACAGATGCACTAGATGATGACATTTTATTGGTTTATGATTTTGCCATTATGACATTTTGGGGTGTGATTCTCAATTTAATCAGCAAGCATAATTTTATTTACATTTATTTTATTTACGCTAATTAAACACATTTTAACATGTAAACCAACCCCATCCCATCACTAAACCTACCCATTGGTGTATTATATAATATAAAACAAAGGATATAACAGCCAGATACGACTGCATCCACAATTTATTAAAAAAGTACAAATAAACCAAGTTTTCCGAAGACAAACGATTGATTTTATGAAGACAATCCTCAAAAGCGATCAGTGTCTCCATCCGCCGAATTCGAAGATCATGCACATCAAATTTTCAATATTGAAAATTATACTGAAAACCCGCCATTACGGCAGGTTTCATAGTGAAATTGCATTGGTTCTCGTGTGTCTTGTGACCGATTGTGTCATGTTCAAGAGTTGTGTGTTTCATATGAATTAGATATGAATGAGTTCATTCACGGGGCAGCGGGATCATCATTTCAGTGATTAAAACATTAAGATCAACTCTGTTCTTTACATGAAGACATTGTATGACTTCAGAAGACTTGGAATGCAACATGAGTTAATACTGTTACACTATTTTTTGGTTAGTTTTTGCAATAAATACCTGTGGCTGTACTTTTATTTGCCTGTTATAAGTCTTATATCGTTGAGAAGTGGGTAGGTTTAGGGTAGGAGTTGGGTTAGTTAGTACAAAATATAAAAGAAGCCTTTAAATATTAATAAAATCATGTTTGTACAAATCTTGATCTGACGCATTAGGTAAACAACTGAAATGAATGAAGCACCCTGCACGTCAATATAGTGACACATGGGGATTCTTTTAGCGTCTTCATTGTGACACGGAAGGCACTTGACCATGCTTCGGATTTTGACGTCTTGGGAGTGAGAATGGGTTGGAACTCCAGAGCAAAGTGTCAGTTTAACGTTAAAAGAAAGGTAGAAAGCAAAACATTTAATACATGCGAACTGTTTTGTGATAGAACAAATGCATCGCTGGTAACATCCAGCAATGCAAACTACTCAACAATATTTTGAATTGAAAATATGCATTTATGGGATTCATGTCATTCCTAACTGAGTGTGAAGAGACAATATACATTTTCAGCATTTTAGCCATACTAATTAAAGTAAATATGTGCATATTTTAATGCAAATTAATACAAATATGATTTGCAAATAGCTGAAAATGATTATAACCCAAATTAGACAGAATTTCCATCACTGTTTCTAAAGCTTTATAAAAAATTGGTCCCCCCAACGTTCAATCCATGGTTACGGCCTTGATGGTAGCCTACTTTTAACGGGGTACTTCAGCGTTTCAGTGAAAGATGAATCTGTATTTAAACCGAGTCATTAATATAGTAGACATGTTAAATTATTTTTGAATTTGGTACCTTCTAGACTGAGAAAAGACAGAAAATGTATTTTTGTCTCATGGGGATGAAAGACTACAATTCCCAGAATGCTTCGCTGTCCTGTGAGGCCATTCCTAAAGCCACCGCTACTGGATTAAAGTGACGGAGTTCAGAAAGTACAATTAAATACTGAACGTGTGTGTTCAATATGACGATCAAGTTGCCGCCTGAGTCTCACAGCACTAACGCAGCAGGAGTCAGATTACATGTCTTAAATGAGCTGATGAGCTCTCGTGATGAGAGCTGAGGTAATCGCGACCACATTCGCGGCATACATTCACAACGCGTTTTCAGTTCATGCCTTTGCGGAGCTTAACTTTCATAGAAATTAATTTGAGAAGTTAAAACACTTACATTGCTTAGCATCCGTTTAAATGAATGCCTGCAGCTGAGCTCTGAGTGTGATCTCCCATTCCCCATGCGCGAGTTGAAAGCATGCGGAAATGGCTCCCTCTGCTGGCTGTAGTCTTTAGCCTCTGGGCAAACATTCCAAAGATGGCAAATATCTTCAATTTGCGTCACGAGAGGAATTTTTCCAGAAATAAAATGCATTAATCTCTCGTCTCAGGGGGATATGAGGGGGGAAAGCACAATCATTTGAATATACTCCAGGGTTTCTACTGAAACAAAGCCATATGCTAATCACTGAAGTAACCCTTTAAATAACTGTCGCAAAAAAAGTAAACCTTTTATTAAACCTTAAGTGCTTTTTTGCAAATAGTTTAAAAAACATATCCAGGCCCTGGGTTTATTTTTGAACAAAATAATTAATAAATATAATTGTTCATTCTCAAATTTAAATAGAATGCCCTTTAGCTAAGCAATGAGGTTAATTTCTCATTTTGTAGGCTACACAGTAAAGAGATTTGTAGCAAGCTCCTATTTGTCAACGATGTAGCCAAAGACTTGTGTGTTTTCTGTTTGCCTGACCCCCATTTAAATCTGTGTCAGTAAAAAAGCCTCTCGTGCTCTCTCTCCTCTTATCCTTTTCTTCTCTTTTTAAATACGAGAACGTGCATGTGCCAAGGACTACGAGAGAAGGACGTGTACGTGTGGGGGATTAAACTCTTGAAGTGTTCTGACAAACAGAACGTCCAGAGTTTGTTCTTAAAATCTAAATCCAACCAAAAGAGAACAGATCAAGTGTGTTTGTGTGTGTGTGTGTGTGTGTGTGTGTGTGTGTGTGTGTGTGTGTGTGTGTGTGTGTGTGTGAGAGAATAGAGTGGATCAGTGCTGGCCTGGCCATGTAATCTGCTGTTCCCTTTCGTTCAGTCACTCCGACGTAACGTCAGTGACTGACGAATGGGGGTTTCGCTTAGAAGCCTGTCATCTCCGAGACTAGAAAGCGCCCAATGGCAGTGCCAATGCCATGGGCATGCGAGATTTGCATGCGTAACTCCGCCTACCCACGTGGGTATATAAGGAAGTAGCTGGCATCATCGCATTATGTTTTAATGCTTCGGAGCCAAGGGTTACATACCTTTCACTCCTACAAGCCTTCTGAGTTAAGTCAGTTCTTCGAGACGATCAGGATCTTCCAGTCGGTGTTGGTGTTCGGCGCGTTCCAGCGGTCACATACTTCCTGCCTGCTGGTCAGACGATTGGTTTCCAGTTGGTGTGTGGTCCCCTGGGCGCTTCGGCATCGACTGCGAGGTTAATCCTCTCACAAAAGAGCTCACACGTGGCACGTCCTTTTCAGGATGTCTCGCCCGTGTGCTTCTGGGTGTGGCCGGTCTCTACACTCTTCTGATGGGCACTCGCACTGTCTGGCATGCTTGGGCTTCCAGCATGCTCAGGCGGCGCTTGTGGATGAGTCATGTTCTCACTGCGGGAACATGGCCATCTCCGTGTTGCGGTCGAGACTCAATGATCTCCGTGCGGCCGCCGGAGTGAGAGTCCCCTCCGTCACCCCCCGATCTGACGTGTCCGCGGCCTCGGTCTCATCCGGTCCGCGGGGCGTCTCTTCGGCTGGTGGCCAGGGTGACCTGAGGGTGATGGTGTGGAATACAGCTCCGACGCTCACGCCTCGGCCCACACCCCCCTCTGTTGCACCGGTACCCGCGAGCGTTGTGATGGAGCCCGCGGCCTCGGTCTCGGCCGGTCCGCGGGTTTCGTTCGGCGCTCCAGAGGAGGATGAGATGTCGGTGACCGCATCGCAAGGTGGGCTAGAGTCCTCCGAGGATGAGGATTCGGCTGTGCTGCCGCCTCCGGGCGCGCCAGCATTGTCCGAGTCGGACCCGGAGTTGACAGCCATGCTTGCCCGGGCTGCCGCGGCGCTCGGTCTGGAGTGGAACCCTCCACCCCGGCCGGAGCGTTCACGGTTAGATGATTGGTTTTTGGGTGCGCCACGACAGGACAGCCGTCCTGCCGTGCCCCCAATACCTTTCTTCCCGGAAGTGCATGAGGAGGTTGCGCACTCGTGGAGGGCCCCCGTGTCTTCTCGCGAGCGTTTGGCAACCTCTTCCGCCTTCTCCGCCCTCGATGGGGCGGCGGCTAGAGGGTACACTGGGGTCCCCCCGGTGGAGCGTTCTGTGGCGATGCAACTGTGTCCCCAGAGCGCCTCCTCCTGGCGTGGCGACCCTAAGCACCCCTCCAAGGCCTGTAGATTCACATCTTCAATGGTGTCGAAGACCTACAGAGCTGCGGGGCAGGCTGCCGCTTCGCTGCATGCCATGGCAACCCTCCAGGCCTACCAGGCCAAGTTGCTGTGCGACATGCACGAGGGTGGAGCCGACCCAGGGCTCAGAGATGAGCTGCGTGCCGCGACCGACCTCGCTCTCCGGGCGACGAAGGTTACCGCACGCTCCCTGGGCCGGGTGATGTCCACTTGCGTGGTCCAGGAGAGACATCTATGGCTCAACCTGGCCGATATGCGGGACGCCGAGCGGACTCGTTTCCTCGACGCCCCCATATCCCAGGCTGGGCTATTCGGCGGTGCGGTCGAGAGCTTCGCCCAACAGTTCTCGGCCGCCCAGAAGCAGACTGAGGCTATTAAGCATATACTGCCCCGGCGGCCCGCTGCTGCACCCCAAGCGCCGCCGGCACAGTCGCCTCAGCTGCCTCGCCGCCGAGGGCGGCCTCCTGCGGTCCCCCCCGCTCCCGCGCGGCCACAGCAGCAGCCTTCACCCGGGCCGCGCCGCGGAGCGCGCCGCAAGAAGCCGCCCCAGTCCGCGCCAGCCCCGCGGCCCGCTAAACGCCAGGCCAAGCGGCGCTCCTGACGCGGACAGCTCAGAGATGGGCAGTTCTTTCCAGGAGACGGCAGCAGGGCCGCTCCTTCCCCCGGTGGAGGGCCGGGGGAGAATCTTTCGTTCCGCTGCCGCCCCCCGGGGTGGCAGCACCCTAATGTGGTTAAAGAAAGAACTGACATACCCATCTCTGAGCACACAGAGACCGGTGACGGCAGTGTGCGCCGCCCCCGGGCCACGCCGCTCTCGTCCCTCTCTGTCGCCAGCCCCCTCTCAGAGCAGACCCCAGTGGAACGCGAGTCCTTCCCTGGTCTCCTCTGTCAGGGCGCAGCTGTTACCGCCGCCCCGACACCGGGCCGCTACGCCACCCGAGTCCGGGCCGGTAACGCTGCCTCGCTGCCCCACCGAGGGTACGCCGGTGCTCCGCATGACCCCGTTGGTACACTCCCTGGGAGCGTGGCTACAGCTGCCGGGACTGTCCCGCTGGGTCGCACGGACCATCCGGCTCGGCTACGCGATTCAGTTCGCGCGAGCTCCTCCCCGCTTCCGGGGTGTCCGGTACACCGTGGTGGGGTCCAATGCCCCAGTCATGCGTGCGGAGATCGCAACCCTACTGGCGAAGGGTGCGGTCGAGCTCGTCCCTCCAGCCGAGATGAAGTCCGGCTTCTACAGCCCTTACTTCATTGTACCGAAGAAATCCGGTGGGTTACGACCGATCCTGGACCTTCGCGTCCTGAACCGATCCCTTTACAGGCTTCCGTTCAGGATGTTGACTGCGAAACGCCTTTTCGAATGCGTTCGTCCATGCGATTGGTTTGCAGCGATCGACCTGAAGGACGCGTACTTCCATGTGTCCATCCTTCCGCGACACAGACCGTTCCTACGGTTTGCGTTCGAAGGGCGGGCATATCAGTATGCTGTACTACCATTCGGGCTAGCTCTGTCCCCTCGCGTCTTCACGAAGATTGTCGAGGCAGCCCTGGCGCCACTCCGGCAGCAAGGGGTTCGCATCCTGAACTATCTCGACGACTGGCTCATACTGGGCCACTCTCGGGACCGGGTGTGCGAACACAGAGACCTGGTTCTCCACCACTTAGCTCGTTTGGGCCTTCGGGTCAACTGGGAGAAGAGCAAACTCTGCCCCGTGCAGAGGATCTCTTTTCTCGGTATGGAGATCGACTCGGTCGCCATGTGCGCGCAGCTTACCGGCTTGCGCGCGCAGTCGCTGCTGACTTGCCTCAGGCAGATAGAGAGCAAGCGTGCGGTTCCACTGAAACTATTTCAGAGGCTCCTGGGGCATATGGCATCTGCAGCCGCGGTAACGCCGCTCGGATTGCTTCATATGAGACCGCTTCAGCACTGGCTTCGCGATCGAGTCCCGAGATGGGCATGGCGGTCTGGCACGCTCCGGGTCCCAGTGACTCAGGCCTGCAGACAGACACTCACCCAGTGGTCGAACCTCAGTTTTCTACGGGCAGGAGTGCCCTTAGAACGAGTTTCCCGGCATGTTGTTGTGTCAACAGATGCGTCCACCACGGGTTGGGGTGCCATGTGCAATGGACATGCAGCCGCCGGCTCTTGGTCAGAGAGCCAGAGCCGCCTGCATATCAATTGCCTCGAGTTGCTGGCAGTACGGTTCGCCCTGCACCGCTTCCGAGCGTTGCTGAAGGGTCAACACGTACTAGTCAGATCGGACAACACGGCCGTAGTAGCGTACATCAACCACCAGGGCGGTCTACGCTCCCGCCGCATGTCTCAACTCGCCCGCCATCTCGTTTTATGGAGTCAGAAGCGCCTGAGGTCCCTTCGTGCTGTCCATATCCCGGGGATCCTGAACCGTGCAGCCGACGAGCTCTCACGGGTTCAGCCAATCCCTGGGGAGTGGAGACTCCATCCCCAGTCGGTCCAGCTGATTTGGGATCAGTTCGGGGACGCACAGGTAGATCTGTTTGCCTCCCACGACTCGTCCCACTGCAGCCTGTACTATTCCCTGACCGAGGGCACGCTCGGCACGGATGCACTGGCGCACAGCTGGCCGCAGGGCCTACGCAAGTATGCGTTTCCCCCAGTGAGCCTTCTTGCACGTGTTCTGTGCAAGGTCAGGGAGGACAAGGAGCAGGTCATTTTGGTCGCCCCGTACTGGCACGGCCGGACCTGGTTCCCAGAACTAGTGCTCCTTGCGACAGCCCCTCCCTGGCCAATTCCTCTGAGACAAGACCTACTCTCTCAGAGACGGGGCACCCTGTGGCACCCGCGTCCCGATCTTTGGAACCTCCACGTGTGGCTCCTGGACGGGACGCGGCAGGTTTGAGTACCCTACCACCTCCGGTGGTGGCTACCATCACTTCCGCTCGGGCCGAGTCCACGAGACAGGCCTATGCGTTGAAGTGGAACCTCTTCGTCAATTGGTGCTCTTCTCGCCAAGAAGACCCCTGGAAATGCCCGATCGGGTCTGTGCTCTCTTTCCTCCAGGAAGGGTTGGATCGAAGGCTGTCTCCATCCACCCTGAAGGTTTATGTGGCCGCTATCGCCGCCTACCATGACCTCCTGGACGGGAAAACGGTAAGTAAGCACGACCTGGTCATCAGGTTCCTGAGGGGTGCGAGGAGACTACATCCTCCTCGTTCTCCTCTCGTACCCTCTTGGGACCTCTCAGTAGTTCTAAGTGCTCTGCAGAGGGCCCCATTTGAGCCTTTGCGGTCAGTAGATGTTAAGTTCTTGTCTATGAAGACAGCGCTCCTGACCGCACTGGCCTCCATCAAGAGGGTAGGGGACCTGCAGGCATTTTCGGTTGACGAAGCGTGCCTGGAATTCGGGCCGGCCGACTCTCACGTGATCCTGAGACCCCGGCCTGGATATGTGCCCAAGGTTCCCACCACTCCGTTCAGAGACCAGGTGGTGAACCTGCAAGCGCTGCCTTTGGAGGAGGCAGACCCAGCCTTGGCACTGCTCTGTCCAGTACGCGCCCTTCGCGCTTACGTAGACAGGACGCAGTGTTTCAGGACCTCAGACCAGCTCTTTGTCTGTTATGGTGGGAAGCTGAAAGGGAAGGCTCTCTCAAAGCAAAGGCTGTCTCACTGGATAGTGGACACCATTGTTTTGGCTTACCAGCAGCTGGGACGCCCATGTCCCCTTGGGGTCAGGGCCCATTCCACCCGGAGTGTGGCCTCCTCTTGGGCTTTAGCACATGGCGCTCCGCTGACAGACATCTGCAGAGCTGCAGGCTGGGCGACACCAAACACATTCGCCAGGTTTTATAACCTCCGAGTGGAGCCTGTATCCGACTATGTACTCGCCTCTACAAGTGGCCGGTAATGGATTGGCTCAGGTGTCTTCGCTTGCTCGCCATTCCACTCCACGGACTGGATACGTGCGATATTCTTCTCAGGTGAGTTCCCCGAGAGCCCTGAGCTCCTCCAGCACTGATGACGCCGACGCCAGTAAGTCTGCCCTTAGCCCAGACACTCGTGTCCGGCCAGGTGCCCCATGTGCATGGTTCCCCTCCGGCGACCCCCACATGTGTATTTCCACCGTAAGCCTCCCTGAGCGGGTGTATTCCCTTGGCAACCTTGCCACCTCCTGGGGTTAAAAATCCACCTTCGGCTGGTACCCCAGTGATCTTCCGTATGCAGCCCCCCGGGGTCATACGTGTATCCCTAAGTCCTCCCTACGGGTAGGCATCTTGGCGCATATCTCCTCCTGGAATATGCCTCCCAGTGTACCTTGGTATTCCTGCGTTAAGTAGAGGCCTTTGACCGTCCTAACTTGCATCAGGGTTCTCACGCTTGCGCAGGGCACTGGAAGACAGCCGAGTGGCGTTATTGCATTGGGACCCCCATTCGTCAGTCACTGACGTTACGTCGGAGTGACTGAACGAAAGGGAACGTCTCGGTTACGTATGTAACCCTCGTTCCCTGAGGAGGGAACGGAGACGTAACGTCCCGTTGCCACATCCGCTGTACCGCTGGAACGGAGTTCAACTTGGCTCCTCAGCAGGTAAAACATAATGCGATGATGCCAGCTACTTCCTTATATACCCACGTGGGTAGGCGGAGTTACGCATGCAAATCTCGCATGCCCATGGCATTGGCACTGCCATTGGGCGCTTTCTAGTCTCGGAGATGACAGGCTTCTAAGCGAAACCCCCATTCGTCAGTCACTGACGTTACGTCTCCGTTCCCTCCTCAGGGAACGAGGGTTACATACGTAACCGAGACGTTTCTCGTTGTATTACAATGGCAACAGTGCTGGATCAAACATGGAATAAGTGTAAAGCCGATCCCTGAGTGCTGGGAATTGGGAGTGATCCCGGCGCTAAGGCACAGTGGGGTGGGTGATGGGGTCTGACCCCCTGTCTAAAGATCATGCAGGGCTGATCTGAGCTCAGTGGCCCTGTGGCTCTGTCTAGGGGTGACACGCTCTGATGACCCAAACTCAGATCTGTGATCAGTGAGTGTTAATGGGTGAAATATAATGTCAAAAATGTCTCAAAAGAAGATGAAATAAGATGGTGTTGATTCTGTTTTTGGAGAAAAAAACTGTTAAAACATTCCATAAAATATATTTTGTGCTACACACAATTCATACACACAATGCGGCTGAGTAAATTTTGATAATGTTGTCATTTTTGAGTCAAACGTCTCTTTAAGTGGATCTAAACAATGATAAATAAGATAATAATATAGAAATGAGATAGGAATATAGATCAGCTACTATACAAGTGATAATAATTCAGATCAACTTAAACAATTAGTATTTATCAACTAACAAATTAACTGAATACCTTTACTTTGATATAATATTCACCTGCAAGATAGAAAACTCATTCTGACATGGGAAAAAAACAACCACCAAACGAACAAACACATTTTCACTTTTATCGTAACATGTAAAAAATGGTACTTTCTAGATTAAGGGAGCAACACAATTTACCCACTGACACACTGTACCCCATTCTCTCCCACATTCCGTTCATCCCAGGTCTGCAGAATATAAATATAAAAGTGATTCTGCAGTGCTAAGGTGGAATAAAGTTTAGTTCCTGTCTCTTATTAGCTCTATATGATGTGCTGGAAATAGGTCTGGACACTGTTAACTACTGTTTAAGGGTGCGTTTGTTTGTAACGCTATGCATGGCTGTCTGAGGCCACAAGATGAATGCCTCCTCTTCTCTAGAGGCATGATCCCTGTGGCTGTAGTAAAAGTCCTCGTCAGCATGCTGCTATAACAGTGAATGTGGGAGACGTGGCCTGATTTTAGGCCCAGGTGCAGGGTGAGGGAGGGCAGTGTACAGATGTTCAATGTGGAGGGAGGGGGGTGACCCCTTAACCTGAGAGAGACATTTAGCATCTGCCAATACACACTCAAACACTCTCCTGAGCATGTGTACACACACACACACACACACACACACACACACACACACACACACACACACACACACACACACACACACACACACACACACACACACACACACACACACACACACACACACACACACACACGCATTAGTACAAAAGTTTAAGGACAGAAAAATAATTAAATCTCTAAATGTCTCTTGGGTAACTTGGGGAGTTACTACACTGCAATACAATATTGTTGGTCTAACTTAAAAAAGTAAGTAACCTGGTTGCCTTTAAAATTTGAGTTTACTGAAATTAAATATTTGAGTAAAAATGTGTCATGAAATCATGATCATGAAAAATAGCACAATCAGTTTCATTGCCTCATCACAAAAAATGAACACAATTACCCAATATGCGTACACATTATTTTAATAATATTTTAATAAAAGTTGTCGATTCTCAAACATTTTCATTTTAATAAATTAAATTTTTGATTTCAATGAACTTTCAATGGAATTTCAAGGCAACCAGGTAATTGTTTTTTTGGTACATTTTTTTTTTTTACAGTGTACATATGAATAGTTTTCATGAACACAAGCACTACTGTTCAAAAGTTTGGGGTCGGTATGATATTTTTATGCTTGCTCACCAGGGCTGTATTTTTTTAAATCAAAAATACAGTAAAACAGCAACATTGTAAAAATAAAATTGAATAATGCATATATATATATATATATATATATATATATATATTTCTTGTAAAATAATAATAAAAAAAATTTAATGAATTTCCAGCATCATTACTCCAGTCTTCAGAGTCATAATCCTTCAAAAATCCTTCTGATATGCTGATTTTGTGCTCGAAAAACAGTTATTATATATCAATTTTAAAAAATTTGAGCTGCTTAATTTTTTGTGTGAAAACTGACACCCATCTTTTAAATGGTAGTGTACTTATAGTGTTAGTGGTCTTATCCAAGTCAACTTAGATAAATGCCAGTCAATGAATAGAGTATGCTCATCTGATTGTTTACTGTGACAACAGCACGATCACACGAGAATGCGTATCAATAGTACAAGCGTGCAATGTCGTGGAATGTATACGGCAAAATGAGTTTGTGTACATAATACGCCATAAAGTGTGTATCATATGCATGTGAAAAACTCATTTTGGCATATACATTCCATGACATTGCACACTTGTACTATTAATACGTATTTTTGCGTGATCGGCCTCCCACAGCACTACTAAACAAGGCAAATTATGGTTCCAACCACTCCAAGTTGTCAAGAGGACATTTTTATTAATCACAGATGCACGAGCTGAATAGAGATCCTGCTTCTGCCTGTCCATTGTTTTTGTTTGTTTTCTCCTTCAAATATTCAAGGTTAAATAACAGCATCTATTTCAGTCATGTTTCACAATTGCCTTTGTGCTTTTAGCTGCACAACTAGCTTAAAAAAAGAAGAAAAAAGAGAGAAGTATTTGTTTGCCCATTGCAAAGAACAACAAATGCAAAAGTCACTTGTGGTCGAGGTGAAACGCTGTAGGCTCCCCCGTCAGCCCTTCCTAGACTGATGAAAAGGTTGTTTTCATATTCATGAAGAAGCATTCTTCATTCGTAAACCTCTGCACGCATCATCAACTTTTATCCCGCGTCGACTATGAAATGGCTGCGTAGAGGCTCTGTGTGTGTGAGAGGGTAAAAATTCACACCCGCAGCGCACAGTAATCGCTGTCCTTTTCACTCTCAATGTCTCCTTTACTGTTGGACGCTGACAGATTTATACACTTAATTTAGGAATGACCAATTGAAGGTTTACTTTAGAAGATAATCGAGGTTCTTTGTCCATGAATGTTTTACAAAATTAATTGATTCCTATTACAAACTGGTTGACTTTTGCACATCAATTATTCTGGAAACCGTATTAAAAATGAGACGGTACTTTTGCTCAGATGCTTAACAATACAACTGAAATGTCTGCACAAACAAACTATCAGTCCGTCATGTAACAAGGACACATTCAAGGATAAAGCTAAAGCCCAATTCCTCTGTTTGGCTACAGTTAAACCAACAGCAGCTCACAGACACCAACACAAATTGAAATAAACCGCTGGACATAAGTGGCATAAACCTCAGGAAACAACAGAAATGAGAACATAAATGTCAATTTGGGATGATAAAGGGAGATCGGAGAGAGGCCCTGGACCACAGGAGGTAAAAGAGAGTGTGATTTCACTGGAAAACACTTGTGAATAAATAAAAGTGCGTAATTAGGAAACCACTGAGACCTCCTACTCGTATATACCATTACAGCCACCATTTCCCACCATTTTCATAGATATCACGATGGTTTTCTCTCGCCAACGAGAGTGCTAAGATTCAACTCTAGGCAGATTACAAGGAGGCTAGACGCAATATACTGCAGCTCAAGGCCCATCAAATACAGCTACCTGCTCTCTGTACACGACAGCAATAAAATGGAAGATGAAGGTCATTTCAGCACATAATCACCCAGAAAGATTTTTACATACATTTTACAATCAAAAGGTCAAGTTTTGGCTGGTTAGCAGGTTCCAGTTAGCCCCTTCTGATAAATGATGGAAGGTGACATCTGACTACAAAAAGCAAGTTTTTCCATTAATAGTCATTTGAAAGAAGCTGAATATTCAGATGGAATCACACACATTTTTTTTCTCTGTTTTAATAAAACTAAAATCATAAAAAAATACAAAATGATATATAAACCGATCAGGCATGACCACCTTCTTATTATTGTGTTGGTCCCCCTTTTGCTGTCTAAACAGCCCTGACCTATCATAGACTCCACTAGACCCCTGAAGGTGTGCTGTGGTATCTGGCAGCAAGATATTAGCAGCAGATCCTTTAAGATACATGATCCTCCATGGATCAGACTTGTTTGTTCAGCACATCCCACAGATGCTCGATTGGATTGAGATCTGGGGAATTTGGAGGCCAAGTCAACACCTCAAACTCGTTATTGTGCTCCGCAAACCAACCACAAGGGAATACTGTTTCCACGTACATGGT
Source organism: Pseudorasbora parva (assembly GCF_024679245.1). Classification (NCBI taxonomy): domain Eukaryota; kingdom Metazoa; phylum Chordata; class Actinopteri; order Cypriniformes; family Gobionidae; genus Pseudorasbora; species Pseudorasbora parva. The sequence continues at coordinate 28,677,693 of NC_090182.1, forward strand.
CTGCCACAATGCTTAGGTAGGTGGTACGTGTCAAAGTAACATCCACATTTTGATACCTTTCTATCAAAGCCAGCATTAACTTCTTAAGCAATTTGAACTACAGTAGCTTGTCTGTTTGATCAGACCACATGGGCCAGCCTTTGCTCCCCACATGCATCAATGAGCCTTGGCCACCCATGACCCTGTCGCTGGTTCACCACTGTTCCTTCCTTGGACCTATTTTGATATTTCCTGACTACTGTAGTTTTGGAGATGCTCTGAAACAGTCGTCTAGCCATCACAATTAAACTCTTGTCAAACTCACTCAAATCCTTATTGCCCATTTTTGCTTCTAACTTCAACTTTGAGAACAAAATGTTTACTTGTTGCCTAATATGCCATCTACTAACAGGAAATTATCAATTTTATTAACTTCACCAGTCATAATGTTATTCCTGATCAGTGAATATAACCCCCTCATGACAAATACACAATATAAAACTAAATGAAGTGATTAGTCAAATGGCATTAATGGCTCATTATGGCTCAAGACTTCCTGTCAGCAAAACGTAAAATCCATTAGGAAAGATCACATTTCAAATCACATAATCCTCATATCCTGAACCAGCAGAGCAACTGTCATCCTCCTGTGAGTGACCCTATTCTAAATTTTAAAAGGCATCTATCTTTTATAAACACCACATTTATACACTGAAACATTAATAGTATACATTTTGAATTAGTTTAGTTTAACTATAAGTTACATTATAATTATTATATATTAGGTTCAAGTAGAATAAATATTTAATACAGTTAACAGACAAAAATGTATGTATATATATATATATATATATATATATATATATATATATATATATATATATATATATATATATATATATATATATATATATATATATATATATATATATATATATATATATATATATATAAATGTATATATATCATACTTTTTTAAATTGTATTTATTTATGTTTTTTCCACTAACCCATGTTACTCCTTTACGGGCCCCCGGGGGGACCCTAGTTTGAAAAGCCCTGGGTTTACATAACTGCCATATGAACAGTCATTTTGAACAATGTAACCATATTTAAAGTTTGTTATTTCTGCACTCAGCAAAAATCTGATATGACAACATCATTAATAGCAACTCCTAGTAAATAGAATAAGAAAACATCAATAGATACATAATTTATAAAGGAAGGCAGATAGTAAGCCTTTTCCTTCCAAAAATGCACAAAACACACATTCAATTTTTACTCGCACACAATAATGTGATCTGACATTATACTCACGGTCAGATAGGATGCGTGCCAATATACTCAAATTTGCTCAGGCAGAAAGAGCACACTGGAAACATGTACAACCCTACAACTGAAGTAGATTCAAGCACTATGGACTATGTGTGTGTGAAAACACCAAAAACCAGTCTCAATAGCACAGCGTGGAGGTCATCAAGTTTGACACAGATCCAAACCTACATGGTTCAGCTCGCTCTTACTAAAAGCAGATCCCCACACACAGTCCAGCGTGCCTGAGGTTAGCACTTAAACCCACCCCCTGCTCTTTCTGGGACTGTGCCTGTGCTGGGCAGAGCGAAGCGGAGGCGCTGAGCAGGGTGGAATTGGCTTTCAGTACACTGCATTAGTTTCACAGTAGAGCTCTGGAGGCCCACTGGCAGTGGGAACAGAAAGCCACCATGTTTGTTTTCCAGACCCAGCCTCAGTAAAAATGTTTATTGATATTTTTTGTGGTTCAACAACACAAGTGTCAGATGCTCAGGAAGGATGCCCGCTCAGCAGCCACAGCCAAGAGGAGCAGTAAGCATCAGGACTTCTACTTTCGTTCGGAGGCTGTCACAAGCGCTGCCTAAAGGCCTGTCTATACCAAGGAAGATAACAATAACGATTACTAGAAAGATATAGTTTTAAACATCTTTCTAAATACAAAAGAATAGTATATGTCAACACCACAAACAGAATGATAACAGCACAGAAAAACAATATTGTTGGAATCACTGTAAGGTGTTTTTTTATTTTTTATTTTTTTTGACAGCTAATCCATTACACTTTAAGGCAGTATTGTGAAAAGACAGTACTATTCTGATATTCTGATAATATACATACATATTGCAAACATGTTTTGGGACGTCTGCCTCTGCATGAACTATAATGACATCCAAATCTCAATCCGTAGGGTTTCATATGGAGTTGGAGCTATAACACCCATTGCAGCTATAATAGCTTCAAATCTTCTGGAAAGGCTTTCCAAAAGGTCTAGGAGTGTTTTCTTCTAGAAGCACATTTGTGAGTCAGGCACTGATGTTGGAAGTGAAGGCCTGGCTCTCAGTCGCCGCTCTAATTCATCCCAAAGGTGTTTTATCGGGATGAGGTCAGAACTCTATGAAGGCCAGTCAAGTTCCTCCACACCAAACTCGCTCATCCATGTCTTTATGGACCTTGCTTTGTGCAGTGCACAGTTATGTTGAAACAGGAAGGGGCATCTCTAAACTGTTCCCACAAAATTGGAAGAATGAAATTGTCCAAAATGTCGTAGCATTAAGGATTCCTTACACTGGAACTAAGGGGCCAAGCCCAACTCCTGAAAAATAACCCCACACCATAATCCCCCTCCACCAAACTTTAAACTCCATACAGTGCAGTCAGGCAAGTACCATTCTCCTGGCAACCGGCAAACTCAGACTCATCCATCAGTTTAAACCTCATAGGAAACCCATTCCATGAAGCTCTCAACACACTGTTCTTGAGCTAATCTGAAGGCCACACAAAGTTTGGAGGTCTGAGCTCCTGAGAGCTCCATGCAGTCTGCATGCCTAGGTGCTTGATTTTTTATTTTCTTATTTTTTTTTTACACCTGTATCCATGGAAGTTATTGGAACACGTTAATTGATTGATTTGGAGGGGTGTCCCAATATAGTATATAATATATATATATATATATATATATATATATATATATATATATATATATATATATATATATATATATATATAAAGAAGGAAACACATATGTGTGGCAAGCAGCGGGGCGAGGGACCATGAGAGCGGGCCGGTGACGAGTGCTAATGAGTGCCAGCTGCGCGCCACACCGGTCTCGTCTCACGGCCGAGTGACGGGAGCATAAAAGGAGGAGTGAAGGCAGCAGAAGACGACAGAGGACCAGGCCTGGATTTAATGCTATGTTTTGTTTACGTTCAGTTGTGTGTGTGCTGCCAGTCGTCCGTGAGGGGCTGCCCGCATTTTATTGTGTGTGCGGGCAGTCGTCCGTGAAGGGCCGCCCGCTACTTTCGTTTTGTTTATTTATTTCATCAAAGTTTGTTGAATGTTCGCCGGTTCCCGCATCCTTCTTTCCCATCTAAGAACCTTGTTACAAAATGCATTAACACGTCCGTTCATTAATATACTGTTGAATACAGAGAGTATGAAATAGTAGTCTACAGTAACACAAAACCTTTTGACCAAATTCCACACATTTTGCCTAAAAAGTCTGCAGATTCCATTAATTTAGTTCATTGAATTTTTGATTTACGGCCCATATATTTTAAAAACAATGAAGCTGATTTGTGGCATTAGGTGTCTTTCCAAGGCGAGCTCCTGGAAAGAGCCACAGTGTGTGTAAGTGTGTGTGTGTGTGCGTGTGAGAAAGAGAGAGAGCGTACAGAGTGGTAGTGTTTGCGCCTCTATCCATTTATTATAAATGGAGAGTGCCGGCTGGCTATTTTTAGCAGCTTCTAAAGTCACATACTCCTGCCAGTGAAATCAGCCGTAGATCCTAATGCAATGAATTTTTAATCACCATGTGTTTTGAAGAAATTCTGTTGAAACAATTTAGTTTGGACTGAATGCCCCCTTAAAGCTAATGTTATGCTGTTTTTTTTAGTAGTAATTAAGGACGTGTTGTTGCATAATTGTTTTTGTTTTGTTGTATTAGTGTATTTAAACCTTTGTATTCAGAACAGAGGGCCGTGGATGTTTGTGTGTGGGCGGGTTTTAGAGTGGGGTTTCAAAAGCCTGTTTATTTTCAGGCTGATTTGATGACTCTTCTCAGACTGTTATTATTGCTCATTACAGAAAGGGATTGGGCCAAAGAGACTGCATTTGAGGGAAATGTTTCGCTTCCACCCATCACACAGTTTGCATTTACTTCTGTTACCATGACCAAGCTGTGGTTTTAATTAAACCTCCTCTGAGAATGAACATCATGAGCTCAACAGCATGACCTCCAGACCAGCTGCTATCCCATCATCCTGATGAAGCAGGTATCAGTTAGTGTCTTTTTGAAGAATAAGAGATTGCACTGAAAAACACTAGGATATATTTTAGGGATTTACTATATTCAATGAACCTGTTAAAATGTTTTTTTTCCTTGAGTGATAATTTTGGAGGGAAATGTGGAAACAATTTAGAGTAGACTTGACAGTGCCCATTAAAAGCTAATTTTATTCTATTTTGCAGTGGTAATTAGGGATGTGCTGTTGCATAAGTTTTATTATTATTTATTCATTTCAGTTGTTGATTATGTATTAGCATGAAATGTACTGCAGTGTTGCAAAGAGAAGAAAATTCATTTAGTAATTCAGTTTGTTTGAATAAAAAATAAATAAACAGTCAATTGTTAATTTGAGTGATCATTTTAAGGGAAACTGTGGAAGCTATTTAGACTCAAAACTCACATTTAAAAGCTAATTTTCTTCCTTTTTTGCACCGGTAATTAAGGGTATGCTGTTGCATAATTGTTTTTACAAAAAAATGTTTAAAAAAAAAAAAAAACATTTTGTAATATTGTGTTGGTCCCCCTTTAAACAGCCCAGATGTGTTGTGGCATGGACTCCACTAGACCCCTGTGGTATCTGGAACCTAGATGTTAGCAGCAGATCCTTTAAGTCCTGTAAGGTTGGACTTGTTTGTTCAGCACATCCAACAGATGCTCAAATGAAATTAGTTCCGGGGAATTTGGAAACCAAGTCAACACCTCAAACTCAAACCTCAAACCATTCCTGAATCATTTTTGTTTTGTGGCAGGGCGCATTATCCTGCTGAAAGATGCCACAGCCCTAGGGAATACCGTTTCTATGAAAGAGTGTACATGGTCTGCAACAACATGTCAAAGTAACATCCACATGGATGGCAGGACCCAAAGTTTCCCAGCAGAACATTGTCCAGTTTGCCTTCTTCCCATAGTGCATCCTGGTTTCCCAGGTAAGTGACACATTAGTGAGTGGATGGCCCATCAGTGGCACAGATGATTCATTAGATTAGACCATGGCACCTTCTTCCAATGCTCCGTGGTCCAGATCTGACTGCTTTCGGTGGTGGACAGAGGTCAGCATTGGCACTTTGGCAGCATTTTAATAAAGATGGTGTCAAATTGTGGTTCCAATATGTTTCTTTTGTTAAATTGATTTTTAATTGCTTTGCAAATCAGGTTCAATACATTTTTTGCTTGTTGTCTGCCACTTTAAAGGCCCATTGAAGTGTCTTGAAACATGCAGTATTCAATGTGTCAACATAATTTCCCCTGAAACGGCTCCATCTGTTAGCAGCTCCTCCCCTTTTTGAAACAGCAAATAGCGTTTCATTGATATCCTTTGACTAGATCCTTTCTGTTTGGTTTCCTCTGACCGTTTATCATCATAATCTCCTCCATATCGCTTTGAAATGCAGCATTCTGTGCAAAATTCTAATTGGTCCGATATGGTTTGTTGTCTGCGCCGACTCGCGCATATGATCCACGCTGCAATCTCATCTTTGTAGTCTTACTTTAGACCAGAGGCATTGGTGTGTGTGAGCACGCTACTTCGGTGCGCAAAACTAATCTGAAACCAGACTTTAGTCGAAAACTGAACTGAAAGCATATTTACACTGAATCGTTTCCTATCTAGTGGGTTATGTCCCTTTCCCCATGTAGAAATTAATACATGTGTTAACAACGGACTGATTTAAGGTGCAGCTTCAGCAGCGTAGGGGGCGGGCTTTAGATTCTAGAGAGCATTTGATTGGACAGAAGAGTTGATGAGAAGGTGAAGTCTGTGATGATGTCATCAAAATCTGTGAATCATTTAAACGAAAGTGTGTGTCTGAATGCTTATATCTCCTAAATGCGAATTTTGTTATTGTTTTGGAACACTACAGCTTATTCATAATTTTAAAGGAGCTGTATGTAAGAAATTTATTTCAATTCATTATAAAATGGTTAAGAAATCATGCTAATTTCAAATACTTATATCACTGACAACAGTAGTCCGGACAGGATATTGTCATTTAAAAATTGTTGTTGCAGCCCTCAACTGATGTTGATGTTGACATGTTGTGGTTTGGCCTGAAGCTCCGCCCTCCACCTATCTACCAATCACAAAGTCAGTAGTGTTTCAGAAGTTACCACAGCTGCAGCTACAAACGTTCCTGCTGGATCCTTCAGCCGATCTGGCAACCTCGAGTCAGGGGGGAGGGGGAGAAGGGATACACCGCTCTACAGTCATCTGAAAGTGATTGCAGTACCAGTTTTGGCCACAATCTTACATACACTTCCTTTAAGGCTAACATCATCATACTAAAAGCTAAAATTTTGATTTCAGTGGGCCTTTAAATGCCTGAGCTCTTAAAAATGTTATATTTCTTATACGACCCAACATTTCTGACCGGTAGCGTATGTCTAAAGCAAAGTGTTTCCAAATCTTCTTAAGTCTTCAATTTTACATAACATTTATGTTAGAAAAGAAGGCATTTCATCAGATTTCAATAGAGCTCTCTTTAACACAGCCAGTCAGAGAGCCTCGTTGACAGCTGCAATAGCTCAAGTAATGACTGTGGCACCGTGTGCATGCCACCAGTGTCAGCGCTACCCACTGCCAGAGACACAGTCCAGCTGTGCACGTCGCCCACTGGAGCACAGCAACGCAATAAACCAAGCAGAAATATAGATATACACTCCACTATCTCTAATTCGGAAGCTTTTATGCATTTAAATACAAAACGAACCAGTAATAAATGCACTCAGACTCACAACAAGCTCAAAAACATCTATTCAGAGCACTCTTCCTGTTTATAATGCCTCTCAGCCCCGGTATGTTGGGTTACTGGCCAGACATTTCAATTCCTGCACAGCAATCACACTCAACAAGATGGCAGGACATTTAATTGGACTTGGTCTCACGCAAACACACATTTCCAATCTCAAGCTAACACAGCACGATGCAAAACACACACTCACTTGTTGAAACAATATTCTCAGACTTGTACACAAAATATAAGCTCAAGGCAACATGATAATAAGCCAATTATTTAGTGCTTTATTTTCAGGCTAATTGCGAGCTTTGAAACTCCTCTCAGCTGAATGTGTCATCAGATCAAGGAAATGCAAACTATATGACAAACTTGCAAAGAATATGAAATAAGAATAATGATTTGCAAGCCTTTAATATTCAAAGTAGTTATTTTTTTTGAAATATGAAAAGAAAAAAAAAACTGAAAAGTTCTCACATTAGCTGATTAGATTTTTTATACAGCTTGATTAGGACATCTTTGTTCAAGAAATTAATATAATACTAAATTGATGAAAGAACAATAACTAATTGTTATACTATTATTACCCCCATTATCATCATCGTTATTGTAGCTGTTATGTTGTGTAGATGGTAACATATATACAATACTAATCTCAGATTATATTCTGATGGAAAAAAAGCAAAAAAAAAAAAAAAAACATATTTCTTTTCAGCGAATGCTAATTTTATGGCAGCTCAGAAGAAAAGTGAGAACACTAACAGGCTCAATAAAACTATTAGTGGTCACCTTGTCTGCACTGAGAGACTCCATGATTTCCCCTCTCATATTTTTGATCTTTTCTCATCCATAATCCTTCTGGTGCGTCGTTCTAGAGCCGTGGTGCTGGCAGTGTTGGAGTGAATTTATTTACAGCGTGGTTAGTCTGCAAATGATTGATGTTGCTGCAGCAAACAGTAAACCAATTAGAGGCATGATGTAATGTCATTTTAAAAGGTTTATAATCGCGTTGCTCCTGAACTTGGGCCCCTGATCAGACGTAATAAAGATTTATAGCAGATCAAAGGAGAGGCTAATGCCATTAACAATAGATTATATTCCAGCAGAAATTACATTAACAACTTTTTTTTTTGTCTCCTCTCCGCTAAATATATCCCCTGGATTGCAGATTTGGACGCGGGGCAAAGTTTGGAGGACTGTGGAGTGTACGGAGCATTAATTACTCTGAATGAGAGCAGCTGTACTAGGACGACTCAGACACACATTCTGTTCAGTCTGAGCTGTGATATAGTGATGCATAGTGAGGTTCTACACAACCTGAGAAAGTCTAATAAGTCACCATAACATAAATCAGTGTTTCATATTTAATGCCCTTGTAGGAAACCAAAGCTGTTGGATATCATATCCATTTGTTTTCACCTTGAGCTTCACTCGTCATAAATAGAACATATTCCTATAATAAAATGACCTTTTTAGGGACAACAACTAACACAATGTCCTAACCAAGCACAACATGACAAAATAACAAATGATAAACCCCATCTCTTCTATGTTATAGGGCATTCACATAGGCAGGAAACCACTTTGTTCAGCCTTCCTAGGGAATGGGAAGCTAGGGATCAATGGTTAAAATGTATTTTTAACTCGGTCCTTCATAATTATTACCCAAATCTCGCTCTCTGTGCTGCACATTTTACGGAGGAAAGCTCCCACAATCTTCACGAGTTCAATGCAGGATTCGCACAACGGCTTGTCCTGAAAAATGGAGCAGTTCCAACTTTAAAAACAGAAGCTATTTATGGGCCACAACCTGTAAGTATGATTTATTTTTCGTCGATGTGTTTTCCTGTAATAGTTTTTATTGTTAATTGTAAGTTGTAGCAAGGAAGTAAACAATTGACAATGCTGTTTGGCTCTGCAAACCAGTTTGTAAAATGCTCAAAGTTATTCAACAAACACCTAACGTATATCTCAACAGCGAACTTGGAATTAGTGTATATTATTTTTTGATATTTGGCTATAATCGTTCTAAAAATACAAAAGGGGCTGTTCAGTAGCGATCACTATAGATCCGCAGTCTTTACGGCCGGTGAAGGTAAGGGGTTTCCGAAACACGTGCACGAGGCGGTTAGCAAATCAGAACACACTGGGCAAGATAACCAATCTGAGCCCATTGTGAATTTTGGAGGGACCGGCTTCATAGACATTTTTACAAGGAGGGACAGAGCAGTGTAGAATAAAGGTAAAATATATGAAAAAATAATGATTTAAAAAAAAAAAAAAAACGAAGCATAAACACGTTACAGTGCACCCCATAAACACAATTAAGCCTTCGAAAGAATGTGTTACCATTCCTTTAAAATATAAAGCTGCTCTTATTTTTTTTTAAACCTAATAAAAATAATCCTAATAAGAAAAAGAACGTAGGCCTACATTAATTAGAAACGCCAAATATAATATCGCTAATATGTGATGATTTTGCTAATATCTCTGGCTATTGGCGATAGTCTAGTCTAGTCAAGTCAAGTAAAGTCAACTTTATTTATATAGCGCTTTAACAATGACAGTTGTTTCAAAGCAGCTTCACAGTGTTAATTTCTCACTTTGTTGCATCTAGTTAATACACATTAATATTTCCACAGCAGACAAGCCACTGACGATACAGAGCACAGTAAATGAGTAAGATGATGATGGGGGTATCAGCCAATGAGATATGAGTGGGAGGGGCTTACCAGTGGGGGGCTGTGCCCGGAGCAGGTATGAGTTGGGGGAGATTTGGTCCTCCGGGTGGGGATCCAGCATGGTGTGAGAGGAGCTGCTGTCCAGCAAGGGCACCTGACACTCCCTTATGGTAGGCGGGGCTGAATGGAGGGGGGCGGGTGGGGGAGGAGCAGGGGGCAGGAGGCTGGAGGAGGCGGTGGAGGGAGGGAGAGGACGACCTGAGAAATGGACAGAGAAAAGGAGGAGACAAACTTGTTGTGATCATGTGACATGACATAGGGCAGATATCACATACTAGACAACATATAAACAGTTTACAACACGCAGATTACAATGAATCATAAAGCACAAAGACAAGTGACATTAGTGCTCTCATTTATGTGATAATGCACCCATTAATGCGTACCAAATAGTATTGGATAGGCAATCTTTAAAATCAACATGATATGATTTACAGCCCATTATACTCCCATAATATTGTGTTTGCAAGTGAAACACAATAATACAAAATGCAGGACAATCTCCATCTATCAACTATTGACTGGATTGTGAAAAGTGTTTGTTTTACATTAAAAACACATTCAAAGTCTGAGTTTGGAGTAAATCATTTCGGTCTACTCCCCTCCTGAAACACAATGGACACCCATTTCTGAGACGCTTTATACATGATACAGGCTGAAGATCAAGTTCACCCTTGAGAACATTATTATGTATCCCAATGGTGATTCGTCTACAAATCTATCATAATTTGCTGTTATTGTCATAAACTTTATTATATTATAATAGGGCGCCTATTCAAAACAAAGGCGTTGTTTGATGATGCCCGGTTTGAGCGCAGAATCTTGGGACATGTGGTCTTCACCTCACAGCCAGTGGAAAAGAATCGGGGTAGGACTCGGGCTGAAATCTTGTTCATGGATGCGATTATTAACGTTACTGTAGTGTGAAGCAGAGCAGGGCCTAGTGTTGACGGGACACAGTCGCCGGCGCCATTTCAGCTTTTCCGGTCATGAGTAACACAGCTCTGTTTTATCATATTAGATAAATTTAAGTGTATTTAAAAATGTTATGACATTACTCTGTGCGTTTGCTCAGCGGCTGCTGTGACACTTGTTCACACTGCAGTAAGGGTGAAGTGTTTCTGCCCCAAAAAAAACCCGGAAATCGAGGGTAACGCAGATATGACACAATTAAGAGGCGACTCCCTTGCTCCTTGGTTAAAATAGCAATTTTATCACATTTTACAAATAGTTGGAATTGCAAAACATATGGGATATTGTAAGAACTCAAGTGAACATAATATATAACACTGGCGTGGTTGTTTTTGGATATTTTACTGCAAAATTAGTATATTGTGCACCTTTAATCAGGAAGCTTTTCCAAAGGCTGCATTGCCTATAGCCTACAATAATGCACCAGTATCTATTTGAACCATTGGTTATTATTAATTATTAAATTGCTTCTAAGTTGTGAAAAAAAATTCTCTTTAGAACAACATGAACTGATAAAAATGTGCTCAATAATAGCAGAAATGTGTAGTAAGAAAGTAAATAGGTTCAATTTTAGTGTTGACCTTAACCATAAGAGTCCCCTGTGATGTGGACGTCAACCAATGAATGTACTCATAAAATGAGCTCCAAGGTGTTTCTCATAAAATCAAGCTATGAGGTCACAAACGAAATTTATGGTGCAAGATATAATGTGCTCATGAATGCATACATAAATGATGCTCACACCCGTGTATAGACAGTGAAGGCAGAAAGTGACATCGCATTCACTGCACATTGACAATGTACAAACAAAATCACAGCGGCAGAAGTAAATAGTTGGCGTGTTCATGTACACGTGTGTGCGTCTGTGAGTTATGGAGTGCTTGGGCTGCAGAACAGCAGACAGGAAGTGCTGCTCACAGCATTTTTGTCCAGTAAAACTCCACGCTGGGAGCGCTGCATGAGTACATTTACACAGAAGCACATTCTACTTCATCACTGTAATACAGATGTTTCGGATGTGATTTCCCAACAGGATCCTGTAATAGAACCGTATACATACGCTATATGACAATAAAGAGCTATGAAGTGCGTGCATTTTTATTTTCACTCCAAGCAAATGCATGAGGGAATCTGGGCAAAGTCATCGCTTTTATGCATCTGAGTTTCTGAGTAATTGGAATGACATTGTAGGTAAAATGGCAAAGGGTTTTTTTTTCAACTTTAAAGTAGTGTGTGCTGTCAGTCCTCATAAATGCGGAGAAATTAGGAGGCTATTACCTGCCTTAATTACTCCTGAAAAGACAGCACTGAGGGAAAAGATGGCGCGATTGTAGTGAGCTTGCGGTTATCGGGCCTGCAGACATCCGAGTGCCGCTCTTTCAAGATTCATATCAGTAAAACTAAAATGACAACGCATTGACCATCGTTTTAATTGGGATCAAACGAAGACTGCACACTTTCCGGCTTTCTCAACTTCAAAAAGCTGCATGGGTACACAAACAGATTATCACGCACAAACACACAGCTACACTTTCATCTTCCTTTCATCGTATCAACCCCTGACTGCCTGATAGAAGAAACGGAAGAAAGAGAGAGGGTGAAGAGGTGCTTTTGTAGAAGACTTTGAATGCAGAAAGCATATTGAAAGTGTACTGACTCAACTTCCCTCTTGGAGCACAGACGCACACGCTCGTCCCCTCTCTCCCCACGACTCCTTTGTCAGTCCAGTATGCGGTCATTCAGGGATATTGAGTCGAGGTTGCTGGCTGTGCCTTGTGTTATTGATTTGGTTTAGCGCTGCCCTGTGCCAGAAGCACACCTCCATACACACCAACACACAAAACGCAGTGCTTATTAGAGGTTTTACATTCGTTTTCATTTTAATGCTGTTAATTTTATTGCAAGCCAACTAGTTATATAAACTATGTTCAAACGTTTTAGGTCAGTAAGATTTTTTACAAATGTTTTGCAAAGATTTCTCTTATGTTCACTGCATTTATTTGATAAAAATACAGAATTATTGTGATATGTTATTGCAATTTAAATCAACTGTTTTCTATTTTAATATTTCTTAAAATGTAATTTGTTACTGTGATGGTAAAGCTGAATTTTCAGCATAATTGGTCCGGTGTCACATGATACTTCAGAAACAATACTAATATGAAGATTTAATGCTCAAGAAACATGATTATTATCAATGTTGAAAACAGGTTAAAAATAACATCATTTATATCATTTATTTGAATAGCAATATTTTGTAACATACAAAATAAAACTAAACTAACAATTTTTTTTAAAAATATTATATATATAATATTTATAGGTGCCCTATATATAGCTACCAGAATTTTAAAACAAATACTTTTTATGTAATAATAACAACCCTGAATTTCCATGTGCCCTGCCTACTGTTTTCTCCCTTTTCTTCTGTTTTCTTATGTCTGACTTCATGATCTGTGGAAGGCGGATGCATATTTTGTACAGAAGTGGGCCGATTGGACTGCTTGTTAAGCAGACCCCAGGGACATGGGGCAGAGTCCTGATAAATAATACAGAATAAGATGAGGATGGAAGGTTATGTTTACCGTCAGCATTTCATAAAAGCATCTACGGCATAAGTATCAGAGAACGAGTGAATGGGAGGAGGGAAAAAAGTGAGAGAGATACAGGGATCTTCACTAATGCACTTAGGAGATGAATAAACACTGAAAAGCTCAGCGAATATGCAGATGAAAGAGCGAGAGGTTAAGTGTGCTGCTGGCTGATTAGCTTGACTTCTAAAGAGATGGATGGAGAATACGGCCGTAAAAATAAAGAACGCATGTGGGCATCTGAGGACAGAAGTGCAGATGGACTGGAATTCGGTGAAGTTGCAGGAGTGTTCTGGTCAAACAGTATGAGCAGCATACAGTATGGATGAAACATTTTCTCTGAACAGAAACAGAGACCAATATTTGGCAAGTTTCAATAAATATTTAAAACAGTTCAGAGGCAGAATGTTTATTGTCGTTGCACTCATTTGAACAAGCGCGGAATATTCGTCACACAAAACCATGACACAATTTTCAATGGACCATTGCCTCAATAATGAGAGTATATATGGCACTGGACAAGAGAAGCTTGTGTGTGTATATGCCTACATGTGTGTGTTGGGGGTTATTAAATTTTTAAATCACTTTAATTACAAAAAAAGGAAAAATTGCATTAGGTGGCCAAAAGCAATTATAGGAAACTTAATCTCCTTTGCAATTAGGCTCAGGGGCATTTTTTAACTATTGTAATTTATTTTTGCTACATTTCTATAAAGGTCAGTATAAATTGCTTTGTGTTATTAGAACAAAGGCTCGTTAGGAGGGGACTGGGGGGGGGGGGGACCTGTTCCTCTAGATGATTCTTCTCCTTTGCCGTCCTTCCTAAATTCCCTTTATCTCTCTGGGAGAAGATGTGCTACTGTGGATCTCCCAGCCTGGAATGCTGATTTGACCTTGAACATCCCTGGCACTTAGGTAGATCGTATGTATTGAAGTTTCATTTTTAAATACTTTCTCCTATGTGCATACTAGAGGACCACAGTATGATTTTGATTTCCATAAGAACTTTTAAAAACTTTTGCAACTTTTGCATGTAAGTTTGAACTGCTCAGTATATAAAAAAACTAGTTAAATAGGCTGGACAATATTCAATTTAATAAATTAAAGAAGAAAAAAAACTGTTAATTAAATTAAAAAAATCAATTTTTAATTTCTAATACTGTTCAAATGTTTGGGGTCAAAAAGCTTTTTTTGTAATTTTTTTTATTATAAATACTTTTATGATATTGAGCAAGGATGCATTACATTGATAAAAAAGGTGATGGTAAGCACATATACATTTTTACAAATGATTTATATTTGAAATAAACAACTTTATATCAATAAAATAATTATGGGAAAAAACCCTGCACATTATCAAATCAGCATATTAAAATAAGGATCATGTGACACTAAAGACTGGAGTAATGATGCTGAAAATCCAGATTTGCCATCACAGGAATAATATTCAAATAGAAAACTGGTCATTTCAAAATAATAATATTATTATTATTGTTTATTGTATATATGTAAAAAAAAAAAAAAAAAAAAAAAAAAAAAAAAAATATATATATATATATATATATATATATATATATATACATATATATATATATATATATATATAGGAAAAAATATTTCAATGTACTTGGGTTGAGTCTCTCATTACCCAGCATTTCTTCACTGCCGTTGCTTTTGGCTTCACAAAATTTTGACAAAACTTGATTTGACAAAATTTGTGGATAGACTATGCAAGTGCATTGTGATGCTTGGTTTCACACAGCTCATAATTCATAAAGTTTAAGCCTGTCCGGGTTCTTGTTTTATTTTCATTGCTGCTGAGTCGAACTTTTCCATCACTTGTTGGAGCCTCTGGGTAAGTGCGCTCACAAAATTACATTATGTAATGTAATAATACCATTATGTGAAAATCATTTCGGTAGATTCCCAGATTATGGGATGGAAGTCGACATGCCGCTGACCGAGGCATTCCCGTCGGCAAACTCTCGTGAATGTGCTCACAGACGTACTCTAATACCGCTGTCCGGGTCTAGCTAGCACATGGGGCGCGGCACAATATCTCTCCACCCATCTGGCCGGTGTGGAGACGGTGAGCCAAAGAGGCCAAAAAGCTCAGGAAGAGACAGCTGGAGCCCAGTCAGATGGAAAGTGACAAATTACCGCCCTAATGAGAGCCATTCATCATTTCGACAAAACTCTCTCCTTCCCTCTATTTTCATCAACAACGCACCTACACGTTTAGTTCAACCGTCATCCAACACCTGCATTCAACCCAATGAAGTCGGGGAGGAAAAGGAGGTGGATTAGACCTTAGAAAACAAGAAATGCAACACATAGTTTACCTTACAGGTGTGAGAGGAAATGAGAGGAACAAAGAGGAGGATGGAAACCTGGTGCGAAATAGCCCAGAGATAATCCGCATGACAGCTATTGTAAGTTACTTCCACAGAAAACTTTTAAGGCAGCAGAATCATGTCCTCGATTCCATATATATTGGTTAATCCAATTAAATAATAATAATACAATTTGTGTGGGCTATTTATATATATATAATTATTAAAATGTATGTGGAGAGAACTTAAAGGGATAGCTCACCCAGTGATGAAAATGATGTTATCATTTACTCACCCTCATGCTATTCTGTCAACACGGTCACATATTCCAAACCTGTGTGGTTTACTTTCTTCTACAGCACACACAGTATATTTCTTCAGATTTTGAAAAATAGACAACATTGAGTTGCATCCACATTCACTGAATGAGCAAAACTAAAACTAAACAAAGCAAAATGAAAAAGAAAAAATGATAATATCACATAAGAGGGAAAGTCACACAGGTCCGGAACAACATTAGGGAGAGTAAATAATGACAATTTTCATTTTTGGGCAGAACTATGCCTTTAATACGGAGGCATTCCAAATCAGTTACTCATGAGGGTCCATTTCAGATTGGAAGCTTCCACAGAGTGCATTCAACTATGAAGGCAGCATGCAGCTCCTTGGTTTGGAACAGAGCGAATGTATAGGGAATGTAAAAGGAAGCTGAGGGGCAGTGACATGGATCTCTCGTGAGATCCAGGGCAGGATGCCATCTTATGCCCACTGCCGCTAAAATGGCCGCCCCTGGTCCAGCGTCTGTCTCTGCTCTAGATTGTCTGGATTCTCAGCGACTGGCATCTATTTTTTCATTCTGATTTAACTCTGACAGTTGTCATGTCAAACAGGCTGACAGGATCCTAATCTTTAAAACCACTAAGCTCAGTCAGGCCTGTCAAAACACTAACGCCCATTACACACCATCAGCCAATGCTAATGGCAGAGCACTGAGTTTGATAATCATGCACACACATAAGTACTGGCACAACTCCCCTCCCTTCATCCTAATTTATTCAGCTGTGAATGAAACTTAAAGGGTTACTTCAGCAACTGGCATTAAGCTTTGTATCAGTAGAAACCCAGTAGCATATTCAAAGGATCGTATGCCCCCCCCCCCCCATATCCTCCTGAGATTAGAGATTTATGTATTTTATGTCTGGAAAAAAGCCTCCGATGATGCAAATATCGTCATTTTGCATCATCGGAGGCTTTTTTGGCCTGAAGCTAGAGACTCCATCCAGTAGTAGGAGCTAGTTCGGCATGTTTTCAACCTGCCCCTTGAGGGTGGGATCTCACTCACAGAATATAAATGACCACGTGCTTAGCTCAGCTTTCCTGATGAATGATATCCGACTCCTGCTGCGTTTGTTCTGCGACTCTCATTGAGTTCACTCACACTTTAGACACATTCAGTATTTAATCGTAGTGTCTGTTCTATTACTGAACTGAAGTGTTTTATTACTAAAGAAATGAAAACGACAGTGTGGAAAGTGCTACGGTGGGCAAGTGATAACCGGTAGTCGTGTCTTGGGAGTGGCCTCGTAGGGCAGCAAAGCCAGTGCATTCTGGAAGTTGTTGTCTTTTATCCACATGAGCCAAAAATACATTTACTGGCTTTTCTCTATTTAGGATGCAGCAACTTCTAAATTAATTTCACATTTCTAGTACAATAATGACCCAATTTAAATACACATTCATCTTCCCAGCGCTGAAGTACCCCTTTAAGCTTTCCGCAATTAAGAAAGTTAGCATTTCTCATCTTAAAAGGGAATTTACATGCATGTTTCTTCCCTCAAAAAATTAATACAATAAATAATTCTGATGTTGAAGTTCTGATGTTGAACTTCAAGCCAGTATAATCCTGCTGAGTTTTTTGTCTGTCTGAGACTGACTTCAGGAAATGCAAGTTAAATCTTTCAGCATGAGGGGACAGAATGCAGCACTGAGACACACTTTAATGGAGGATCAGCCAAAAGACTTGAACTTTAATGGAATCTGGCGAGTCCAGGCGTGTTGTTTGTCACTGCAGCATCTCTTTTGTTATCATTCTTTGCCATGTATCTCACTTGGCTTTGTGTCCATCACGCTAATGTTGCTCCAAAGACCCTCAGAGTGCCTGTAAGGCAGAATAGCAGGCCTTAACTTTTCATTTTGAAGCTTCAGCGGGTGAAACCTGGTCCTTAAAAAATAGAGAAAACTAAGACAGGTCATATACTATTTTAGTATATAAATAAATAAAACAACAGATAGCTTAAAGGAAAACGCTTAAACATTTCTGAGTGAACAAACCCTTTAAATATGTTTTGGTTTGTTTAATTTTTAACATGTCAGCATCCTAAATGCCCTGTATGCTCTGTAATGATAGCAATTTATCATCTATTTAACACTAAGCTTATTTACTGTTTGGGCTGTGCACTGCAGCGCTTTATGCATGACACTGAACTTTGATTTACGATCACTGACTAAAACTCGTCCTCCACCGATCGCAGGTGTCAGTGTGTCCTGCTCCTCCAGACCATGATGGTATGGCCATGAGCACTGATGAGAAAATTTCACTGTAGCCCCACAAACACGTTCATAAACCCATTGTCAGTTATGCTTAGGCCTCTGTCCACTCTCTGCACGTCATTTCCATATAAATTACATTCGTGTTGTCTTTCTTGGTTGATTGCACTGTTATGGATTCCATAAATTTTAACTTATGGAAGAGAGAAGGAATAAATAGCCTCCATTACTCAACAGCCCCACCTGTGAGCCCACAGTTACACTGATACATGTTGTTCAGCCTAAAAAAAATCTGCTTAATATTTGAACTGGAACAATGATATTTGGCGTTGCGAAGCATTGCATCATGAAAAATATTAGCAACATATAACATAAACAGGACAACCATCTGTGTCCTTGTTCAGCACAATCAAGGTCATCTAACCCAGACATTCACCACTTGTAGTGTTTTTAGCAGCAATTAAAAATAAATAAATCTCTGTAGACAACTTGTCAAAATACAAATGTTACGTTTGTTGACTTCTTTATTAAAGTTTCTAAATAGTTTACACTGTAAAAATAACACAAATATTTGTACTACTACACTGTACACTGTAATTTTGTTGTTGTTGTAGTTTTAACTTAAAAAAGCAAGCTAAGTAACAAAATAAAAAGTAACCTGGTTGCCTTAAAATTTTTAGTTTATTGAAGTTAAACATTTGAGTTGATACAATGAAGGAAATTTGTTTAATAAATAGAAACTCAAATTGTATCTGAACCACATAAAAAATTTGATAAATCATGAAAATAGCACAATTTGGCATGTTTCACTGCGTCATCAAAAATAAAACACACACAATTACCCAATATGCTTACAAAATCTTTTAATAATATTTTAATAAAGGTTGTCGAATCTCAAAAAAATGTTCATTGTATTAACTCAAAATGTTAATTACAATGAACTCAAAATGTTAAGGCAACCAGGTAACTTTTTTTCTAAATAATTTTTTACAGTGAACAAAAATGGTTTAACTTAAAAAAGTAAGTAAGTAAGTAAGTAAGTAAGTAAGTAAGTAAGTAAGTAAGTAAGTAAGTAAGTAAGTAAGTAAGTAAGTAAGTAAGCTTGAGTTGAGTGCTGAGTTTATTAAAATAAAATGCTGAGTTTATTAAAATAAAAAAAAGAGTTGATACAATGAAAGAAATTGGTTTGAATTGGTGTTTGAATAGAAACTCAAAATATTATTGTATCTGAACCACATACCCTTTTTTTTTGATAAATCATGAAAATAGCATCACAAAATCATCACAAATGAAACATGCACAATTACCCAATATGCTTACAAAATCTTTTGATAATATCTGAATAAAGGTTGCAGATTCTTATTCATTGTATTATAACTCAAATTTTCAATTTCAATGAACTCACAATTTGAATGCAACCAGGTAACTTTTTTTTTTTTTTTTTTTACAGTGTACTAATATTAAATTATTGTAATATTAATAATTGTCCATGTTATATTATTTATAATACAGCTCTGAAATTTTTTCTTAATTTTTCTCTTATTTTTTTCCTGAGCTGTTTTACACTGCTAAACATTTTTCCTTCTGTAACAGAATACACACGCACGCACGCACGCACACAGGCACGCACGCACGCACGCACACACACACACACACACACACACACACCGTTTTAACCCATGCATATGAGCATACACAGATATTTTTCCAATCAAATGCACAAATAATAATGTCCCACCCCCTGCAACTGATTAGCTACTTCTAATGATTCAAGGGTATAGCTGCCTTCCAGTCGACAGGGTCCCTACACAGTGTTCACTGTGCCCTACTGTAGTTTGACTTCTCACTCAAATAACAACATCAAAGAAAGGCAACGATGGGGAATTTTGTAATTTAAACGTTCAAATTTAAAACCATAAAATAGGCATATGCATACAAAACACATGTATCTGATACATATAATGAAATGCTGTATTTTATTAGTCCACTTCACAGTCCACTTACGGTCAAATGGAATGCACCTTATAACATAACTGAAGCATTCTGGCTATTTAGAAAGAATGAATGTCCCTATGATATATCCCTCTCTTCCTGTTTCGGGAAATACATCAAAAAAGGAAAGAAAACTGGGTCCCACTTTATATTAGATGGCCTTAACTACTATGTACTTACATCAAAATATAAGTACTTTGATGTAAGTACATAGTAAGTACATAGTATTAAAAATATAAGTATTTTAAGTATTGCAAAACACCTTTGCTGATATTGAGGTGGGATACGGGTAAGGTTAGGGACAGGTGTGGTGGTGTGGGTCAGTTTAAGGGAAGTGTGAGGTGTAAGGGAATTGCCAACAGTGTTATTATAAATGTAATTACAGAAATAAGTTACAGATGTAATTACATGCAGGTCATTTAAAAAAAAAAAAGTAAGTACAATGTAAAAACATGCATGTACACAATAAGTGCATTGTATCCAATTATTAATTTCAACGTAAGTATATAGTATGAAGTCCACCTAATATAAAGTGGATCCCAAAACTGCACTCGTCAAGAGATATCACAGGTGTTTAATGCAGCAGAGAGTGCTGAGCGGCATATATGAGAACGATATTGCTATAAAGTAAGAGCACACCAACACCTGTCATCTCACTCCCAGAACAAGTCCTACAAAATTCATAAACAGCAACCACACACATCCCTGAGAAATGCTACGCTTGTTTATTTACAAGGCTAGACAAAAAAAGCTCTAAAACAGCATTAAAAAGTAATATCTACTCTGACATCGTGAGGACATGGCGTCAACCTCATTCGCCCCATGAAAAAAAACTTTTACAAGATGATGATCTCACACACAGGCAGGAGCTTCGGGCCGAACTTAAGAGTGGAGTAGCTGATATAAGGTGGTGACATCATAAAGTTTCAACCTCGGCCGGGGTAACTGCAGAAGTGATGTCACTGCCTCTTAGAGTCCTCGTCACTGTCAGTTCTCGTCTAGGATGAACTTTACACTTGTTGCAGGAGGCTGCAAAGCTCTGCTCTAAATCACGCTCTGAGCCTGTCCGCTGTACTCATAGCCTTAAAACTTCACCTAAAGTCAGCGCAAAACACTTTATATGCATCTCCTGAAGGTGCTTTCAAACCAGTTAGAGCATAGTCTCAGCCTCAGACATCACGCCCACAGACCATTGGCTGAATCTGGAAACGCTTCGGGAGTTTCGAAGTCGTCATCTGATTGTTTGAATTCTACAGGATGTCCGCTAGACGTGAGTGTTGCGTTCTTTAATGGCCCGTCTAGAAAAAAATGCTACCAAGGTCAGCTAAATGCTGTAAATATGTGAATTTTGCGGCTCCATTGTAGCAGTAAACTTGCACAATGTTCATGAATGAATCATTTATAGATGCATGACAGTCTGTTATTACAGGGGCATCGACTTCCTGGGCATTTTCACAGCCCTAAACATGACGCAGAACAAAATTAACTGTGATTGGATGCGCTACATGTCAGTCAAACGTCCTCTTGGGAAAGTTACAATAGAGCTATTAATCTGAAGGTCTAGCTACGTGAGACTAAGCATAGCAAGGGAACAAAAGACTTTTGTGTTAAGGCTTTTGGTTTTAAGGCTATGGTTCTCTCGATGTCAAATTAAAACTGCAGTTGGCTGTGAATCAACACACAACACCTCTGTGCCATGTTTTAAAAAGCTATCCACACATTGTACTTTTTTATTTATTTTTGCGCTACTTTTTGTTTTTCTCTGTAATATGCAGTAGACAGATGTTTTTGCTGTTTTGAAGCAATTATGTCAAGTTAAAAGAAGCTCCACTTTCACAAACAAGTCTCAATGCATCTTCTGTTCTATTCTGTAGTGCTGCATTCAGCTGAACAAGATAAAGCGTCCCTTGGGCAAGGATGGATTAAGAACGACAGAAAAATAAGGTTTTCGTAAATGTCTTTACTTTTGAAATATTCTCACAGTTAAGACTGCTAATGGAGCAAAAATACAGTTTAAAAATGTCCTTGTAAAAGTAGACTAAGTTAATAAAAACACCTGTAGATGGTTATAGATGATTATAATTAAAGGCTAAGCCCAATTTACAGTAGTATAAAAATAAATAGAAGAAAGCAGACCGGACCCACTTTATATTAGGTGGCCTTATGTACTATGTACTAACATTTGAATGAATCATTTGATACATTGCACTTATTGTGTACATACATGTTTTTACATTGTACTTGCATTTTAAAAATACCTGCATGTCATTACGTCTGTAATTCATTTCTGTAGTTACATTTATAATTACACAGTGGGCACTTCCCTTACACCTAAACCTTCCCTTAAACTGACCCATATCACCACACCTGTCCCTAACTCTACCCGTATCCCACCTCAATATCAGCAAAGGTGTTTTGCAATTCAATTTGAACACAGTAAGTACATTGCACTTATTTTTTTCTTTCTTAAGGCCACCTAATAGAAAGTGAGGCCAGCAGACCAATCATAACTGAATAGATCTGAATAGATTTGAAAACAATTGGCATCACGGCGTTTGCCGACTTTCCAAATGATTACTGGGGATAACGGGCCATCATACACTCAACAACTGAGGAACACACACTAAACATTCAAGTCTTTACAAACACAACAAACTCGTACAAAAACTCACCACTTGCATGACAAACGAAAACAAAATATGTTCTAAACTTGCTCAAAATATCAAACATGTTTGATGTCCTCGACTGGAAAGATTCACTACATGATGTTCTGTCAAATCTGACTGCTCTTAATTTTGGCCACTATGGCCAACTCTTCCAAAAGTCATGTAGTGTGATCCAGCCTTAAAGGGATGGTTTACCCTAAAATTAGAATGAAGTAATCATTTACTCACTCACTCCGTGTTGTTCTAATGCAGTATGCCTTTCTTTCTTTTTCGGACCACAATAGGAGAGATTTAAAAAAAAGTCCCGCTTGCACTCATTCATATAATGGGAGTGAACAGCGAACAAGCATCAAGCTTTTAAATGTCCATGGTCAGGATATTCATTAAATAGTACATTCAATTCCATTTTGTCTTTCACCAAATCCTATTGTATATGCCCAGAACACTTGGAATACGTGGCATGCGACACATTCTGGTCAGTAATTACTAGCAGGGTCGTCTAGCAACTCTCAATACACTTCTGAGCTGTAAACGCCAAACTCTGGTCGGGCCAATCACATCGTGTATAGAGTCGGTGGGCGGGGCTTAACATAATGACGGCTGAGTTGCGTTTGCGTGTTTCTATTAAACACAGAAGCTGGCGAACGGCGGTCTTTTGAATCAGCTTTGACCGCGAGTCTGGAAGACTTGGAGTTAAGCTCAGATTGAGCCCTGTCTATGGTGAGTTTCCAGACCAAACATCTTGATGTGCGTCTGGCTTGTCAGGCTACTGGGCATGTGGAATGACATAGAAATAGTGTAATGACATATGTGACGCGCACAACGAGCTGTACTTCCTGTTGAATAAAGTGTCATAAATGAGTCTCCTGTCAATTCTCTATCCAATTAGCGTCTGTGAAGTGGAGCAGGACAACGTCCCGCCAGTCCTTGTTTCGGACTTTTATCCTCAGAACATTGTTTTGGGTGCGACAATGCCGATTTTTACTGTTTGATAAATATAAGCAGCACGACATAACGGTTCATATGCTCATTGCACCTAATTAGGACCCGGGATAGAAACATATTAAGTGTGCTTTTTAAAACAAAGAAAAGGAGGTTAGTTAGTATGCAACAACAGGAAGCTCTGTATATTCGTGCCGTGTGCGCATGTCAAAAGTTTAAATCATGTCAGAAGCTTGTGACATATGAAAGTGCACAGCTAGTGTCATTATATGGACGAGAACGGCCAGGACTTTTTTATGCTTGTTTTGTGGTCCAGACAAAAAGGACATACAGAATTAGAGTGAACAAATGATGACTTAATTTTCATTTTAGGGTGAACTATCCCTTTAATTTTGGAAATATCACTATGACTCATCACGGTTTGGTTTGAAAGCAAACATTTTATTACCATAAACCAAGACTCCAAGTTAGCACACCTCAAACTGAAATCCTCCATAAAAACGAAGTATGAATGAAGTCATGCACAGCAGGTTGTCCTCATTCATATCAGCTGTTCTGTGTGAAAGTATGAATTACTAATTATATTCTAGCCGACTCTCTTTGATGTCTGTGACTCTGATAGAAGCAAGTCTATTTTTAGCACCGTTAGAATGAAATAAAGCACAGACAAACTTCTTTCTTCCCATTCTACACTCTCCCTACGTCCAAAACATCTGTTGCCTCATCTCGCTAACCCTCCCTCCATCTCCTCGATTGTGTGGTCTTTGGAAACCTCTCAATCATACTGAAGATCAAAGTGTTTGGAGGAAAAAAAAAAAGTGTCTCTATTCAAGATAAGAGCCACAGAAACCACTTTGCCACTAAATCACAACTATCACTGTTGGCTTGTTTGTTTGTCTTTGTGGATCACGGTGCTTGAGTACACCCATCTTTTCACATTTCTGCACTCCTTCCAGACCTGTGAAGTGTTTTTTCAAGTGTTTAAAATTTAAAGCAGCACTAGGCAACCTTCATAATATATTTTAATATATATATATATATATATATATATATATATAAATATATATATATATATAAACAAAGATGATTTAATAATATTCTGAATGTTTTTCAATGTTATTTTATTTTATTATGATGTACTAAATTGGTGTAACAAATATAGACAAAGCAAATAGTTGACTTTAAAAATGTAATTAAAAATACGAACAGTTGGGTTTGTCTATATTTGACCCAAACATGGGTTGAAACAACCCATCATTTTTTAGAGTGTATGGTAGTTTTGATTGCTATGGAAATACAATACATCTCGTTTGTTTTATGTGTGAACAACAAATGCAAATAAGAAGTATTTATAGGTATGACAGTGTCACATTGGGGTGTTTTTCTACCTTTCTCTATTACACACACACACACACACACACACACACACACACACACACACACACACACACACACACACACACACACAGAGAGAGAGAGAGAGAGAGAGAGAGAGAGAGAGAGAGAGAGAGAGAGAGAGAGAGAGAGAGAGGAGAGAGAGAGAGAGAGAGAGAGAGAGAGAGAGAGAGAGAGAGAGAGAGAGAGAGAGAGAGAGAGAGAGAGAGAGAGAGAGAGAGAGAGATGCTATGGTTTGGAGTGCTACTATGAGGTAAATTCATCAGCCCTTTGCATCAGCTGACCCTGAGGAGAAAGTGTGTCCCTGAGCTCAAGTGTTTGGATGAACCCTAAACACCTGATGCAACCGCTCCTATGTGATACCTAACATTACATCACACACACACACACACACACACACACACACACACACACACAACACACACACACACACACACACACACACACACACACACACACACACACACACACACACACACACACACACACACACACACACACACACACACACACACACACACACACACACACACACACACACTTATAGTACAGCCATAACCAAGGACATCAAACAAATGATACAGGGAATTATGAATGAATCATAATCGACACACCTCGCTCTTTCTCTCTCGCTCTTTAGAAAATCATTTAAGATGAAGGAGAGTCTGTGCTTTCTATGAGTTGAAATGAGATTTTTAATTACTGCATGACCTGGGGTATATTAGCAACATATTAATGTGCGTCATTAACCCAGTGGTAACTAACCCCGTCAGCTCATTAACTACATGTGATTGGACCTGAGTGTGCACAGGCGAAGCTCCAGCTCTCATCACAACCACCTGTGATGATAGCACACATCCGCTAATTAGAGAACTTTGAATATGCGCATGCTGTTATCTTGTGGTCATAAGAGCAAAAACACAAGGTCTTTATGAAGTGAGGGGATGTCTTTATGTAAGAAATTCTGTTTTTAGACAATCATTATGTTATTTATGCAGCATTGCAAAAGAGAAGTTGCAGAAGTGTGATATTTGCCAGTATTCTGAATATTTTACGAATAATGTAAATTCACTTAAAAACAATTCACTAGTCACATTTACATCGAATTAAATAGAGTAAAGATTATGCATATTTGGCGTGCTGTCCGGGGGGAGGGCTCCGGGCTCGGAATTTGGCCCAAACCCAGAGTACCCCCCAGAGTATACCCATACTGCAGATATTTAAGATTATTAAGAAAAGTATTAAATTATTAAGAAAATTAACTAACTCGTTTTTATGAAACCAATTAGCCCTACTATTAAAAGTTTAGGGTCTGTAAGAATTGTTTGTGGTTTTGAAATAAGTCTCTTATGCTCAGCAAAGCTGCATTTATTTGATCAATATACAATACAACAGTAATACTATGAAATATTATTATTTTTATAGACTTAGTTTTTTAATATATATATATTTTTTATGTAATTTATTCCTGTGATGCCAAAGCTGAATTTTAGTGTCAGAAATAAAAAAAAAATCCTTCAGAAATTATTCTAATATGCTAATTAGGTTAATAAAAATAGCTCTGCTTAATATTTTTTTTGTGGAAACCGTGATGCATTTATTTCAGTATTCAGTATCAAACTATTCAGATATTTGTATTTATTTATATTTATAAATAGAAATGTTCTGTAACATCATGAATGTCTGTACTGTCACTTTTGATCAATTTAATGTGTTCTTGCGGAATAAAAAAAAAAAAAACATTGACATTTAGTTTTTAATTCATTATACTTTTGACGAATTATAAGGCAAGACATTAATTTTTTTAAATAATGATGAATCATATGTAGGCTTAATAGAAAGTGTTTTCAAATATTGCATATCCCGCTTCAGGCATCCTTATAAATACATGTATAATGTTGTCTAATTTAAATAATGTATTGTCCAATAATGCAAAGAAGTGTGTGCTACATACACAAACTGATACTTGTTCGGTCCATGCAGATTTAAACAACAGGTTCATGGGAATGCCTGTGCTCTCTCTCTCTCTCTCTCTCTCTCTCTCTCTCTCTCTCTCTCTCTCTCTCTCTCTCTCTCTCTCACACACACACACACACCACACACACACACACACACACACACACACACACACACACACACACACACACACACACACACACACACACACACACACACACACACACACACACACACACACACACACACACACACACACACACCGTGAACAGATGGCTGTGTACATTAGTTGATAGAGTGCTTAATAAATGCACCTGCACACCTGATCTCTCTACAATATATCGACGAGTCATTCTGAACAGCTTTCATGTCAGAATCAACACACAAGAGACCGTATTTGACCTTACCAAAGCCAAACAGGGCACAACTTAATAGTCTCCCACAATTCTACCTCACAAACTCACTCTCAAACAAACCACAATCAATACATTCACAGACTGTTTCACCAAAATCAATGCTGTGACCGTATAGAAATGATCCTATAGGCTGACACCATAAAGTAAAAAAAAAAAAGCCTTACCTTCTCCTGTCTCCATGCTGCAACAGTCAACTTTATTTCACCCGTCCATGACAGGAGACAACATGTCTGTCAGAATGTCTGTCTCATTGATTCATTTACACTAGGAGACACACTTATAGTCTTTACTGCGCTTCTGTCAGTGTCTCACTTCCACCGAGATTTCAGCTAAGAGTGAGCAGCCAAAGGAAACTCTCTCACACTCTCTCTCTCTCTCTCTCTCTCTCTCTCTCTCTCTCTCTCTCTCTCCTCTCTCTCTCTCTCTCTCTCTCTCTCTCTCTCTCTCTCTCTCTCTCTCTCTCTCTCTCTCTCTCTCTCTCTCCTCTCTCTCTCTCCTCTCTCTCTCTCCTCCTCTCCCTCCCTCCCCCCTCTCTTGGGTCCAGTTCCTGCACGTTGCTGCCATTAGTAAAGGGTCTCTGTAGGGCCGGGTAGATGCTTTTTATCTGCGTTTGGATGGGACCAGTCACATCGTGTTTGCGAGTACTTCTCGCGTGCATCCAGGGGGTTTTCAAAGGGACCTTCTTATCCTGTCTTTTTTTGCAGGCTCCAACATCTTGTTTTCACATTAGGCTACTTCTTCCAGTGCGCCTCCATCCGTCTCTCCGCGGAGAGAAGTTGTAAAGACACGCATCACATTCACACCAGGCTATGTCCTGATAGCAGGCACGGCTACGAAAGCACTTAAGAGAGACGATCTTTGAGCGCTTACGAGGTATAAACACCATACATTAAACAGAGTGCTTTAAATGAGTGCAGGGCCTGAGTGAAGATGAGACGGACAATAATGTCTTCGATATTCACCACAAAAGCTCTTCAGGTTTATTCCCGCCTAGTCTCACCCTCAGAAAGCACACCCATTGACCGCCTGATGCATACTGAACACGAATTTGAATGCACTTTCTTGATTCAGCAAGTTCTATTTTGATTGGCTGGCTTGATCTGCCTGGAAACAGAGTAATATTTACCATGTACCAGGCTCAATAAGTGTTGGGTTTTCCATGCTGGTCTTGTGATTTTATTGTGAAATCTGAAATTGAGTTACAATTTGATCTGATCCAATATGATTACAAAATCATATACATTTCCCAAATGTATAAAGAAATAAATGTAACTGGAAATGTAAATGAAATTCGAAGGCTCCTTCAAATGCGGCCTCCAAACATGTCCTTCGCTTCCCGTGAAATGAAGGATACAACAGATGGTTCCTTTATGGACTTGCCAACCCCTGATTTCATTGTGTGCCAAAGGTTTTGACAGGAATTTTTTTTTTTTTTTGTGAGAAATTAACGAATTGCACTTAAACATAAGTATTGGGTTTCAACTTTGAACAAATCTCAGATCAACAAATCTCAGATCAAATGAAACATCAAATGATACAAATGTAAACATAGAAGAAAAAGAAAAAGCGTTAAAGCAGTATGACATATCTTACAAAGATACGATTATATGTAATTTATTCTCTTATATAGACAAATGGACCAACATGGCAAACACATTTAGACAGTTTGTGAACCCTGTTTTGTTTTCAGACACTTTAACATTACTTTCAAAACAAGCACAACCATTACAGTCACTCAGCAACGGCAGCTGTCACAGTTGCTAGGCGACAAAAACATTCCTCCGTAGGCTAGACCGTCCCATTCAACAACGCTCAGGCCGACCTATGCAGCCTTCGAAGTCAGAGTCTTCAAAGGATGCAGCCTCTTAATTGAAACACAGCTTTGTCCATATTAGGGATTTCCTGGAACTTATCACTCATGAGTTTCACTTAAATATGAATAAAAAAGAAATTATAAGTGAGATCACGTGAGAGTTTAGCGCTCATTAATGCACTCTGAGGGATGTAATTATAATAAAACAACTCATTCTCACACCCCAACTCGTCACATATGGACGCTTGACCAGGACCCTTGTCGTCACTTTTCAACGAACGAACACCCCATCCCAAACCTACCCATTTGTGTGAACATGATATAAAACACAGAATAAACATACGACTGCATCCACGAGTTATTCAAAAAAGTTAAATAATCCAAGTTTTCCGAGGCCAAACGACTGATTTGCATGAAGAAAATCCCCAAAAGCGATCAGCATCTCCATCCGCCGAAGATCATGAACAAACACATCAAATTTCAAATATTGCCGCCCGTACTTCAGATTTCATAGTGAAATTGCATTGGCTCTCATATGTCTTGTGACCAATTGCGTCATTACGTCAGCATTGATTGTAAAATGTCTTTGGCTCTCCTGTGTCTTGTGACGATTGCGTCATGCTCACTTTGCTCAGGAGTCTTTTGAATTATTTGAATGAGATATGAAGGAGTTTGTTCACGGGGCAGCGGGATCATCATTTCAGCTATTAAAACATCAAGATCGACTCTGTTCTTCACATGAAGACATCGTATGACTTCAGAAGACTT
>NC_090182.1:28708046-28758046 GCF_024679245.1 Pseudorasbora parva
TGGGGTTAGTTGCTCAAAATATAAAAGTAGCCTTTAAATATTAATAAAATCATGTCTGCTTTTACAAACGCAAAGAAATAAATGTTGTCTGGTGTATGACGCCAAAGGTTTCTCATTGAAATGAATGGGAGCACCCAGCGCATCAAAAATTGGATGATAAAGGTACGCCCAGTTCGTTGAAAAGTGACGACAAGGGGGTCCTGGTCAAGCGTCCCATATGTGACGAGTTGAGTGTGAGAATGTGTTGAATAAAACGTGTCAGCAGTTATCAGGTTAATGAACATTTACAGTTTCTGGACTAGCAAAATAATGCCAAATTACTCTCTGTGCATTGGCCAGACCTGCAATATAACTGAGGTGGAGGTGGGTAAAGAGGTTAGTAGTTTTGCCCACTTTTGCCCTAATCCTGCAGACTAGGTTGATAAACGGATCATGTTTCGTGGAATCCAAAAAAACTTCCACAATGGCGAGCTAACTTCTTGGAGTGTCTCGTCTGATATATCCGATGACATGCTTTTACGTGGCAGTAGCAGCTTCAATGCGTCAATGTGTTTTAGGAACGTGGCAACCAGCGTTAAGGTGCAATACTGCACCTACTGAACATTGGGATGCCAACAAGATACTGCCGCTGGATAATTTCCGAGCCATTTTATCATATGTGCACTATTCATTTGAAATATTATGGTTATCATCGATACCGGTATATCACAACACCCCTAGTACCACTTATTTCAGATAAACGCTCCTTAACAACATATGTTCTCCTCTCTTCTGCAACAAACCCTCCACTAACGTTGTTCGCTATGTCAGTCAGACACCCTCTTCCTATCTAAGTGGGCGTTTCTTGGCCAGAATAAGCTGCAATGTGAAACCAGGCTGCCTGCTGTTCAGTCATGCTCATTTCTGCACCGCATTCAGCCTCACATTGACTCCGAAGCAAGTCATCTAACAGAGAAGGAAGTTGTTTTTCAAATCAACTCGGATGATGATATTCAACTAGGGAGGGTCTGAGGAGAAAGAGAGCTTTCTCAGCCTCTCGGTGCACAAAGGTAGGGGATGACAGGATCTTGACATCTTTCCAGGACTTGCCAAACATCTCCCCCCCCCATGCGCCCACATCTCTGCATCCTTCAGTGTGCGTAAGTGTGTTTGGGCATGCATGTGTGTGTACCGAGGAGGGAGGGGGCACTTAATTGGCATTCCCTTGTGCGAGGCTGGCAGTATAAAACCAGTGGGATGTCTCTACCTTCATTAGGTTGCGTTGATGATCCAGCTGCACGTTGCAGAACAGGAGTTTTACGCCCCATCTCTTTACTCTTTCCCCTTTTGTACTCGGTCTCCTTGCATTTAATTTTTCAATGTGTGCCTCAAAGCATACGTATAACTCTATATAAGAGAACAAGAACTCTGCCGGAGGGAGCAGTCAGCCAAAAGTTGCTTCCAGCTAAATCAACAAAGGAACTTATATTGTACTCTTCACCGCCTCCTCTTCCCACCTCAGCCCCCTTCGCTTGCATCTTCCGCTCCATGTGCCAGAATTCCAGCACCCAGCTGGAGGAAACATAGAAAAATGTGTCCAATTATGATACAGAATGCCCAAACTCTGCTAATTAACGCTAATTCAGTGACAAATGGTTCTTCTTTGAATAGTCCTCCACTCAGGCTCAGCTGTATTCACCATAGCAATATGCAGATTGCCTTAAAAGTGGCTTATAATAAAACTATGAGCTGCATCTCAATACGGCGGAAGTCAGTTCAGACCAAGCCAGTTTGTGAGAACAGACCCCCACTTCCACAGTACTTCACTGAAAACAAGGAGGATTACGGGAGAAACCTGAGAATAACAAGTCCGGGAAGATAGGTGGACAGAGAGCACAAGAGAGCAAGATGAATGTTATCTGAGGAGTCTTCGGGACATTTAAAGCTATGAATAGAATAATCTCCAGATTCCCATCTGCAAAAAGCATGACTAGTTTCTCTAGTTGGCATTGGATTTAATTGGGAGTGACAGATAGCGGTCAGGGCATCACTGGGATGTGTTTCCAGCAAGGCTCCGGTAATAGACTTTCATCTGCCCTGCCTGGACCGGGTTCACATAAACATGGCTGGTTCCCTCATGTGCTCGGCAACACATCTGGCTCAATGGAGGGAATGGACGGGCAGTTCCGCATTGATAGACAATCACGCTGTGTGAGTCAGTGGGAGAGTGGATTGGATGGCGGGATGCGCACACGCTAATTACTGTCTGACACGACGGCAAATACAAATGAAGCTGAAATTGAGCTTGTTTGTTTGCGAGCAACTTAATCGCAACCCTTCACACACGACTATGATGACAAGCTGCACACACTCAAAGTTAATAAACTGGTTTTAAATTAAATGCTGAGGAAGACACAAAGCATTCTGAGGCAAACAAGGTCTGTGCAGACCCTAACCGGCTGCCAGTATTGAGGAAGCTACATTCAAAACCGTAGTTAAGCATAATCTGAAGTAGTTAAACTATAGTCAAGCTGCTGTTTTGAATAAGTTATCTATACTGCAAGCTAAAAACTCAAAATAAATCTATAACTATCCAATATATATTATATATAATATAAGCAGATCCGTAACTTTGCTGGCACAAAAACAATGTGTCTGTGCTTTTGAATGAATTAAGTTGCAAGTATCAAATCTGAACAGTAAAATAACTAAGTACAACAAAAACGTCTTTATTCACACAGTCCAGGGTTCATTTTTCTGTTAATTTGTACGAACTGTATGAAAGAACCCATTCACTAGAACAAATTAGACTTTCTAATGCTACATATGAGAGATAATTATTTGGGATGAACTAAATCACTAGAATGAATCAGACTTTCCAATGCAACATGAGACATGATCATTTAGAATAAACTTATTCACTATAGTGAATCATACTTCTCAATGCCACACGAGGAACGCTTAGGCAAGTGTGTTAGACTATTTCCTCAGTGTTACACCACTAACTTTACAGAAAAAGTAGCAAAACAAACTGTGAAAAAAATGTGCTTGCAACTAGTGTTAGAGAAAAGTTGCAGCTGTGGAAAATTATTAAATCTTTCTTCTCAGTTCTTGCTACTTTTATCTCTCATTCAGTTGGTCTGCATCTTTCCTTTCCTCTGTCATGTTGATGTAGATCATGTTCACATTTCTCCGTAATCTCTTTCTCTCTTCCATCAACATTAGTCGTCATAATACTCTAATACTGCTCCTAATGACAGTCAATACTGATAGCATTATGAGGGGAATGGACATGAGGATGGGAGAGGTGGATGTATTCCCATGCGTCTCTCGTTTTGCCCTCTCTCTCTCTCTCTCTCTCTCTCTCTCTCTCTCTCTCTCTCTCTCTCTCTCTCTCTCTCTCTCTCTCTCTCTCTCTCTCTCTCTCTCTCTCTCTCTCTCTCTCTCTCTCTCTCTCTCTCTCTCTCTCTCTCTCTCTCTCTCTCTCTCTCTCTCTGTGTGTGTGTGTGTGTAAAGAACCCAATCACAATCATGTAGCACCCAGCTCTGCACAGAAAGGGAGCCAAGCAGAAAATTGTTTGGGACATTCTGATGAGAGAGAATTTTTTTTTTTTTTTTTACATTTACATTTTTAATGCAAGAAAAAAGATTGTCTAAGTTTTGCATTTGATTATACAATGTTCATAAAACGCACATCTGGCTCTCTCATTACGCCGGCCTTATGGCCCGGTCCCACCGTCTGTGTCTTTAATCAGGGTGTTTGGAAGCAGAGCAGTCACAGCAACTCCGCCAGACATCTCAACGTCATCTGCGATGCTCTAATGTATGCCTGCAGCATCCGACATACGCAAACAACCCACAGCCTCTTTTTCAGTCCGGTCACTTTACGGGACTTTGGTGTGAGAGAATGGCTTGCGTTGGAGACAATCAGAGCAGAACAGAGAAGTGTTATCTACACATATACAGACAGACACACATGAACAGCCACCGAATATATGTCAGCACTATCGTCAGACGCTCCTGTCTCTGGCTGACTGCAGGAAGCGGTTCTGCGCCGAGCTCCAGTCTCTCTGCGGACGCGCTGAGAGAAACCATGCCGACACTGACGTTAATTAACCTCGCAGGGCCTTGCGAAAAATTAAAACGCTAATTAATAAAGTAAACAATGCAGGGACACATAGGGAGAGTCTACTAGCGAATGTCTATGCTCACTTAAGCAAACTAACCTAGGCCATGTTGAAGTTGCGATGAAACTGAAGTAGCGACAGATCTTTAAAAATGATAATAATAAATAATTAATTAAAAACATACATGAATGGGTGAAACATGCTTTTACAAAATGAATGTTCATTTCAGTTTTCATTACTGGGTTTGTATAAGAAGCATTATATACAGTGGGGCATCATAGGTACACTTCAACTATGAGAAACAGAATGAGAAACAAAATCCAGAAAATCACATTGTCTAATTTTGTAAGAATTATGGTGGAAAATAAGCATTTGGTCACCTACAAATTTTTTTTTTGTAGGTGAAACTCGCTCTCACAGACCTGTAACTTCTTCTTTAAGAGGCTCCTCTGTCCTCCACTCGTTACCTGTATTATGGCACCTGTTTGACCTCATTATCAGTATAAAAGACAACTGTCCACAATCTCAAACAGTCAGACTCCAAACTCCACTGTGACCAAGACCAAAGAGCTGTCAAAGGACACCAGAAACTAAATTGTAGACCAAAGTAACAAAGCCTACCAAAAATATAACACTACGCTGCCAGCTGTGTAAACTCTAGAAGTTTGCTAGAGAGCATTTGGATGATCCAGAAGAGGACTAGGAGAATGTCATGTGGTCAGAATGAACCAAAATAGAACTTTTTGGTAAAAACTCAACTTATTGTGTTTGGAGGAGAAAGGATGCTGAGTTGCTCCATACCTACTATAAAGCATGGGGGTGGAAACATTATGCTTTGGGGCTGTTTTTCTGCAAAGGGCGCAGGACGTCTGATACATGTAAAGGAAAGAATGAATGGGGCCATGTATCATGAGATTTTGAGTAAAAACCTGGGCAACGAAGGAATGGCTTCTTAAGAAGCATTTCAAAGTCCTGGAGGGGCCTAGCCAGTCTCCAAATCTCAACCGCATAAAAATAGTTTGGAGGGAGTTGAAAATGTATGTTGCCCAGCGACAGCCGCAAAACCTCACTGCTCTAGAAGAGATCTGCATTGAGGAATGGGCCAAACTACCAGCAACAGTGTGTAAAAAACTTGTGGCGACTTACAGAAAACAAATAACTGAGATTAACTTTTGTTATTTAATTATTTTTCACCATTATTTCTTAATAAATTTTTTTTTCTGATTTTCTGGATTTTGTTTCTCATTCTGTCTCTCATAGTTGAAGTGATGATGAAAATTACAGACCTCTCTCACCGTTTTAAGTGGGAGAACTTGCACAATGGGTGGCTGACTAATTACTTTTTATTTTATATATTATATATATATATATATATCTGAATCTGGCTTGCACCATCTCCTGATATGCGAATTATTAAAAGATGTAAAGCAAACTTTCTATTTAATTATTATTATTTATTTTTTTGGAGCACAGACCATATAAACCTCCTCTCCACCATATTCACATCTTCAGGTTCTCTCAGCCTTCATTTCCCTTTCTCTTTCATCCCATCTGTCCTGTCCTCCATCAGCTTTCCTTTCTCGTTTCCTCTCCATCTGCTTTTGTCCTCTGTACAGTTTTCTATCCTTGCGAGGTGCAGGCGCCATCGTAGGAACCTGATCAGCACTATATCAGCTCCCTCTCACACCGAGGCACACACTGTGAAAAACGCACACACCGATTCAATGCCTTATTTCAGCACCCCCCCCCCACTCCCTTCCTCACCTTACAAAAAAGACACGCACTGTAGGAAAGGTCACATAATTAGCACACAAGCTAACGCTCAAACACCCTCTTAAAAGATAGACTCGACTCTTAGGGTTGCCATGTATCTCTGGATTCACGAGTTTATGTGATTTGAAGACACAGATCCTCATGTTTTGTCTCCCTCAGCATGGAGAGTGATTTTCCGAACACAATACAGCTGAGCTAATCTCTCTCGGTTTCCCTTTCTTCAACGTTTTTCTGCTCTCTCCCTCGCTTGGCTCTTCTTGCTGAGCTTCTTGTTTCTCCTTTACGCAGGTTGAGGGATATTTTGTGCTTACTGACTCACTGCCTTTCTGCTGAGATCTAAAGCAACGTTTCTGTGCCGTGGTCTCCCGCCGTGAACCGCAGCCCCTCTCATTGTGAACAATTTCCCAACCGTGACTCGCCCAGACTCGCATCCACCCATGCCCTGACTCCACAGCTCCACTCTTAATATCTCACCAGCTGTTTTGATGGCGCGCACCGCCTCTAAAAGAGCTCTATTTTACATACAGTGGATGAATGGGAGTCATTAGCCATGCTAAGCTAATGGAGGAGAACTCATCCTGTCCTCTGCTGCGTTAATAGCACAGGCGTCTTTTACTGAGAAGGCCAGAGTCTCTCTCAGGACCCATACGGCTTAATGAACTATAACCCCCTGCGCCTCAGAAAACACAAAGCTCTTTGGATTAGTGTGTATCTCAGCAGCAATGGAAATGTGCTGGTTTTGTGTCAAACTCTTGGTTTCCATTCGCCTCACAGGAAGCGCAAATGCGTTACTGAGTGTTTCACTGAAAGGGTACATCATCTGGAAAGTATTGTGTTTTACTATATGAAACAAATTGTTTTGGCCCTGGATGCTGATCGGTCAATATGCCTGTCCAGCCATGTTAAAACACAAAATATAATAGCCATTATAAAGCAAAACTACTGTATGTCACTTTGCAGCACCCATAGAAGCACACAGACAGCTAATCTTAGTTTAAAAACTATATTTTTAAGCACTTAATACATACATGTATATAAAATAACAATATAGCAACCTTAGATACGTAGATAGTATAGACAAAAAATTCTTTTTAAGTCTTTTATTTTTCTTGTTTGTGTATTAGTTAATTTATTATAACATTTACAACAAGATTACTTAATAATATAAAGTGGAATAAACGGATATGCAAATGATAACTGCTGTTATTTTGGCAGTGTTCTTTTTGTATAATTTATATCATTTTAGATTCTGAATTAGGTTTTGGTTAGTTTTTGGTAATTTTATTAGTTTTTTATCTTTAAATTAATTGTATATACATTTTTGTACTTCACCTTCTTTTATTTTCATTTACTTTTAGTTACTTTTTTTATTATTTCACTGTCAAGTGTTTACTAGCAGATTGTGACCTTTCCGATATGGTGGATATGCAAATTTTCATCAGCAACAGTTGGTGAAAATCACATCTCTAAGATAAAACACACACTCACACGTTTGGTTCGCTATCATTTTGTTGGATTATCTATAGATCTAATGGTTTTTATACTGTACAAACTGTATATTGTATCCCCCTACACTAACCCTATCCCTATACCCATCTTAGAAAACGTTCTGCATTTTTACATAAAAAAATTAAAATTAAAAAAAATCATTCTGTACGATTTATAAGCTTGTTTCCTCATGGGGACCTCAATAGGTACCTCCATAGTAACACAAGTCCTCATGAGTCAGTGTGCTTTCAGGTGCAAGTCCCCGCTGGGATAGAAAAACCTGTACACACACACACACGCACACACCAACACGAGCACACTGTGTCAATCAAACTAACACTAGTAAAAATAAAAGCCTCAGAAGGGAAATAAGAACCATAGAAGAACCCCATTTACATTTAAAGAACATTTAATAAACCTAAATAATCTTTTTCCACTATAAAGAACTGTTCATAGATATATGACTGTTCATATATATAACTTTTCCACTATAATGGAAAAGTTACATGAATGTTAAATGTTTTTCATGGAACCATTAAAACCAATAAAAAAAATATACCTTTAAGAGTAATAGTGTAGATAAATAGTTGACTATAGAAAAGAGGGTTTGACTCTATTTCAATTGTCCTGTGGGCCGGTACTTGCTGAGATGGCTTCTGGGTAATGGAGGACAGAGGGAAGGGATGCTGCTCTAAACGTTCTCATCCTATTTGTGTCTGTGTTGCAAGTCTATAAAGAAGCTGTCACTCTTCATTAGCTTTCATTTGGCTGTGGAAGACCTTCTCTGTCCCTGTCTCTATCATGTCCTCTCTCTTTCTCGCTCACTGCAGTACCCATCTGTAAGCTGCAACAGGAATAAAGGATTCCTTAGTCACATATCTTCTATGTCTCTCTCTCTCTTCCTTGGACAAAGACGATTCAAACTAAAAGAAAAAAGAGATTGAAGACCACGATCAAAGAACTCACAATAAATACCATCATCTCTGGTCCTAATGCGCGGATAAAAACTAAATAATATCACCTTCAGCATCACGCTAAATGAATTTTAAGAATCTTCTCATTCACATGGACTGTTTTCCATCAATGCAAAAGGAGATTTATAGCTTAAAGTCATTGTTAACGCAGAGAGAGTGAGCGAGATGGATATTCATAGAAAGAAAGGCATGAAGAAAGAGTGGACAGACATGCAGAGAGAGATTTTGCTCTTTGTCAGACACACTTAAAGGGATTTGGTATCTGGAATGAAGAGGCACTCCCATCTCAACCAATGACTGCTCTAAGACACTTAACACACACACAAATACGCTCAAGCAAATCTCCGATTCATGGTGTGTGCATTCAAGCTCCGCATGTATTCAAATATATTTAATATACTTGCTGCATGATGGCCAAAATGAGGCTGATATGAATTCAAATGAAAATTCATAAAGCAGCTTTACGCTCCTTAGAGGGGCTCTTACTGAAGAACAAACCGCTGAGTGCAGTTATTGTATTATGACTGATCATGTATGAAGTACAACCAATACATTAAACCTATTGTTCAAAAATACATAAGTAACATCACCCATACATTCACAAAGAAAAATGCATACCCAAAAGTATATATTTACACTATAATAACCAAATGACATGTTCATACATTATAATATATTTTAAATAATATACATTTAAATTTATTCATTTAGCATACACTTTTATCCAAAGCGACTTACAAGCGAGGACCGTAAAGCAAGGTCACCAATTACCAATGATCAATATTCATAATAAACAATGATGATGATGATAATGCATGATGGGCTTTGTAATTCTAGAGGGAATTCAAAAAGGCATTTTTGTTCTCTTGAAGGGCACTTCAGGAAGGGGACATCATTTGTAGGGGCAATCCAAACAAAAAATGAATCCCTTCATGAAAAGACCTTCCACAAGTCCGTTAGCGAAGGGAACATGTGATGCTCACTTCAAGTAGGGTTTGTACACATGTATTGGTTTTCAATACATTTCCATGACTTGTGAGGTAAATATTAATGACCTAATGCTTTAAGAAGTATCTGTGTTTAAAGCACATCACAGCATATCTTTACTAATTAATGACAAGCTACGTGGTTTAAATCTGCACTATGTAACCTTTACATCCGCTAGAGGGCGCTTATTCGAAACAAAGGGCAGAAATCTTGTTCATGGATGCGATTATTAACGTTACTTTAGTGTGAAGCAGAGCAGGACCGAGTGTTGAAGGAGCTGAGCAGGGCCGCTGGAGCGATTGTTTACGAACACACAGCTCGCGAGCAGCGGGACTTTTATTATAACGGGACACAGTCACCGGTGCCATTTCTGCTTTTCCGATCATGAGTATGAGGTAACGCAGCTCTGTTGATCATATTAGATACATTTAAGTGTGTTTAAAATTATGTTATGACGTTACTCTGTGCGTTCGCTCAGCGGCTGCTGTGGCACTTGTTCACACTGCTAAGAGTAAAGCGCTTCTGCAGAATAAACCTGGAAACTGAGGGTACCGCAGATATGACAAACTGGAAATGCAACTCCCTCAGACGTCCCGGCTCCTTGGTTAAAATAGCAATTTTCTCACAATTCACAAATAGTTGGAAACATTTGGGATATTGTAAGAACTCAGCTGAACAAAATATACAACACTGGTCTAGAGGTTTTTGGATATTTTCTGTAATACTACATAGTGCACCTTTAATACAAAAATAAACGCTGACACACCAGTAAGATGGTTAGATAAAATTGCAAAAGAACAGCTTTGCCTCCTATTTACCATAAATCTCAATGAATAACCATTAATCATCTGCAAGATAACATTACTATTTGAAATCCCACAAAACAGTGCATTTTAAATAATAAAAACAAGTGTATTTTTTCCCCCTGCACTTTACACTTAAGGTCACACAGCAACTACACGTTATCACATGCCTAGGTCAGACCTTTTTTTTTTTTTTTTTCATTAAGGAAAACATATTGACATTTCTGTAATCATATTTTCTTATGATTACCTGTGTTGTCTTTTATGTTAAATTCATGACAGGGTCATTATTATTGTTATTGTAATAATGATTATTAATGTTTATTAATAGAATACATACAAATGAACTGCATTTGGGAAACTGCACTTCATATTTTCTGGTTACACAATCTAATAATCATTTAGGAATTATTTGAATGCTTTTTACGCATTAGAGAATGAAGACTTCACAATCTTATCAGCACGATAAATTAATGATATTAAGTGTATACTGGAATAAACTGTATACAGAAAGGGAGAAGAGAATGTGACTGTTTATGAAGATGTTCATAACTTAGGTCTAGCGGCAGTTTAAGTCAAGTCACCTTTATTTATACACTGTAAAAATTAGATGTAAAATAAGTTATTACAACATATGTTTTTACATTGTTTTACCTCATCAAAATAATTTAAGAAATGTTAAACTTTTTTTTATAAGTTATACAAGATGTAACTAATTTTTTTAAAGTCAGTTTAACATAATCTAAATTGAAATAACTTAAACATCCAAGTCGATTGTAGGCTGTGACTTTTTATTTTTTATTTTTTTATATTTTTTTACAGTATATATTGCTTTTACAATACA
The DNA here is from genome assembly GCF_024679245.1 of Pseudorasbora parva. Lineage (NCBI taxonomy): Eukaryota > Metazoa > Chordata > Actinopteri > Cypriniformes > Gobionidae > Pseudorasbora > Pseudorasbora parva. The sequence continues at coordinate 28,719,022 of NC_090182.1, forward strand.
GATAGTTTCAAAGCAGCTTTACGGTGATAACTGGGAAATAATGCAACAAAATTTGTTTTGGCTATACAGCCGCTCTGGAAAAAAAAACAGTTATGTAATCGTCCAGCTCAGATCAATTCTCATACAATGGTGTCAATGCAGGCAGATCAGTAATATTGTCCCCAATTAAGCAAGACAAAATGTAACAGTGGCAAGGAACTAAAACTCTAAGGAACTAAAATTCAATCAGTTGACAGAGTGGAAAAAAAAAAAAAAAAAAAAACTTTGGGAGAAACCAGGCTCCTTCAGGGGGCCAGTTCTCCTTTGGCCAATGAATGAAAGGAATCTCACAAACACTTTCGTTAAAATGTGCTGACTACACTGCGACATGAATCTCTTAAATCAAATCTGTACTTTGTTGTTTATGATGAGTTTCAGTCAGAATTCAGTCCGTGCACTGAAAACTCTTAATTTCAACGATGACTAATATGAACGCCTTTGAAAGGCCATCACATTCATAAGCTCAACAGAAACGTGTGTGATAGTTTATAATGCTGCAAAACGAAATCTGATGGGAATGCATCAGTCTGATAGCCTGACAAGCCAGACCCACATCAAGATGTTTGGTCTGGAAACTCACCATTGACAGGGCTCAATCCGAGGGGCGGGATAAACGGTTGTCTTTCAAACTCCCTCTGCACGCGATAGGATAGCGCTACACCAACCAGAGCAACGAAGGTGAAGCAGAGCTAGTTGACAGATTAAACATTCGCCGTATCCGGTTGGAAAAATTCAGATCTTCCCTTCTTAAGAATGACTTCAGAGCCATTCTTTGTTCTTTTCTCAGAGAAAAGCTTAACTCCAAGTCTTCCAGAGTCGCGGTCAAAGCTGATTCGAAAGACCGCCGTTCGCCAATTTCTGTGTTTACTAGAAGCACGCGCAACTCGGCTGTCATTATATTAAGCCCCGCCCACCGACTCTATACACGATGTGATTGGCCCGACCAGAGTTTGGAGTTTACAGTTTAGAAGTGTATTGAGAGTTGCTAGATGACACTCGTGGCAAATTAGATTTGCTGCCGCTAGGGTGCGTCTAGATTTCTAGGCTATCAGTCTGATAGATCAAATGAATGTTAAGTATTCTTGTTAATTATTTTAATTGTACATTATGTTTCCATCATATTAACAGCAATAAGAAAATCCATTTGTCAACTTTTTTTTTTGTTGCAAAAATGTTACCTTTTAGATGACCGGTCATCTTTGTACCTTGTATATCCCTATAAGGTTCATAGTAGTACATTAAGGTATGTATTGCTACACTAAGGTACTAATATGCACATTTTAAAGGTAAAAAAAGAACAGAAAAATACTTACAAAGATGTAATTTTAAGGGTATTGCCCCAGTGACAAGCTGTTGTATCCTTAAAGGTACAATTTTTACAACAACAAAAAAAAATTCAAAGAGTGTTGTAACATTCCACGAGAAGCTAATGAGAAAATGACATATCTTCCTTGGATCCCTTTGCCAAGTGTGTTTCAAATAGCTTGGTTATGACACACAAGTGTCCTGTTCCCTCCAAAGTCTCCACTTCAAGGGCGCTGCCCTTTGGAGTGAGTAGAACATAGGGATGCTCACTTCTGATGGAATTTGCTACTAGAATGTGCGTCATGCATTGGCAATGTATTCTTTCAGCTCACCCAAGGATGTAAAAAAAAAAGACCTTTAATAAACTGCTAGTGAACAAAAACTATTTCAAGAGCCTTCACTGGAAACCCAGTTGTACACGTTATTGATTTTATAAATGTCGCTTTTGGAGCTGCAGCTCAGATATTAGAAAACGTATTTTGTGTCCAAGAAAAAATGAAATCCTTATGATTACAGGATGAGAGAATTCATTCATTTTAACATTTTTTAAATTTAGCCCTGGGATGGAATACGTGAATATAGGGCTGGGCGATATGACGAAATATATCGTCTGGACGATAGAAAATGTCTATCGTTTTATATAAGGCTCTATCGCTTAAGCCACGATAAGGCGTTTACGGCAGAATTTTACGTCAAGATGCACCTCACGCCACGGCATGCCCATGCACGCTGCAATACATAAACAAACATGAAGGAAGACGGTAGTAGACGCGGTTCAGACCAGGGTAATTCTCAGAGTAATTATGCCAGAGTGGTGGAATAAGCGCTCAAAACAAACTTCAGACACAGACGCTGCAACGGGCTTTTACGCGTGGCACACTATAGCCATATATTGAAATATTTTAATGGCAGGTGTAGGGATGGCGAAAACTAAACATTTTCTTGACCGACCACCGAGCCTCATTAGCCGGTTGAAACCGGTTAACTGATTAGTTTAAAATATGCTGCGCTATTTGAAATAACAGCCGCGAGCCACGCTCCCTCTGTCTCTCTCTCGCTCTCTCACTCACACACACACGCGCTGCCGCCTCCCTTCCACTCACGTCACTTTTTTTAAATCCCCCACAGCGCGAAACACGAGTCCCGCAAACGCGCCGCAGAGGAGCTTGTTTGTAATCAGAGGACAAATGGCTCCTTAGTTTCGAAATGGTTTGGGTACAAGGTGATCGCGTTGAAAATAAAGGCGTTTGTCCAGCGTTAGAAGCTTATTTGAAACATTGCCGCGGCTAATTTAAGAAAATGACAGCTCCGAAGAGACGCCGCTTTAGTTCGAGGTAGTGCTAACAATAAAAAAGAAAGACGATCAACACCTTATGTGTTACCACTGAAATGAAGATGTAATATATTTCCAATGTAAGCCCATCTTAAGCGAAATGCACGCTTTCATCCTGTCGTCTGCCCTGGCTCTAACCTCGAGTGTTTTGCAAACCTTGTGAGCGCGCAAACCCAAACGCTGTGACCTCGTGCCAAATGTTTTTATTGGTTTATTAAGTACAAACAGGCGAGTTATGAAAAATTGAGTGCGAGGGATATGTTCAATCACACAAAAAGATTTTGGAATGAGACGGCCAACTGTAGTAGCGTTTAGTCCACTGTCTATAATAGCCTAATTTAGAGATCACTTTTTTATTTATTTTAACAGACAACTTTGATCGGTTAACGTTGATACGGTCAGCCATCGGTCAAACGGTCATCGGTTAACATCCCTAGGCAGGTGTTAACTTTACCAACAGTCTTGCTTTAAAAAAAGGTTCTAAATAAAATAAAAATGTAGTCCATACTACCTTTATTTGTTTTGTATATCATTTCAAACTGCATTTCCACATTGCAATTTTGTATAGACTATTCATAAACTGAATTAACAGAAAAATTGCTATATCGTTATGTATATCGTTATCGGGATATCAAATGAGCTATATCGGGATATGAAATTTTGGCCATATCGCCCAGCCCTACGTGAATACGCTGAATACGGCACACATGATAAAAAAATAAAATAAAAACAAAAGTGTTACAAAGTAATATTTTGGTGGTGCAGGATAAACTAGAGTGACTTTTCTTTTGAGAGTGTGTTACACTATGTTAATGTAATAAGTTATTTCCATATAACCAACAACACAGCTTTTATAATGATACTGCACGGTTACTGTTGAAAGTAATGTTACATAATGCCGCAATACATAACTGCGAATGCATGCACACATGCATGCAAAGGACAAAAACAAATTCATGCATGCATACACAGAAAAGGCAACAACTCCAGCAATTGACGCACTCTCCCAAGCGTATGCGATGTATGTATGTGTACAAACCAGCGGGTGATTCTTACTGACATACTGTAAGAGAATTGGATTACTGCCTCTCTCTCTCTTTCTATCTCTCTTTCTCTCTTGACGAGGACGGTTGGGGAATAATCCCATTAGGGCGATACTATGGGCTGCTGAGCATCCTTTTTCTCCTGCAATTACAAACCGCCAGAGACACGCGAGAGCCCATTGCTTTCACAGCTTGTCCCATCCATCATCTGTTTAGTTCTTCGGCGAGGCCCACCGCTTCCAGCTTTGTTTGGGTTAGCACGGCCCTTCTCACTGCGCCATGAGCGAGAATGAGTCTACCTTTATACAATCTTTGCCATACATGAGTGATTATGTATGCCGAGGAAATGAGGAGATATTAAACCGCATTGGGCTGTTAACACGAATTGAACTGCAACCCTAAGTGCATAATTTTTAAATACTTTCCTTTATCTTATTATGATACGCAGACATGACTAAAAGTAAGCTGCTTTTCCTGAAATGCGCAAACACTCTGACGCTGTGGCACTATCAGAACATTGATTTTTTAAATTGTATTTGACACAGCAACACCGTCCAATGTCCAATCAATGAGGTTCTTTTCTTCCAATCACTTTTCTTGAGGTTACTAAAATGACTAAATCGAATGCAGAACATGTTTTTGCTGTTTGAATAGGAATGCTCCATTCTAGATACTTGGAACAGTATTGTTAAAAACTATGAATAATTAAAAATAAATAAATATTATGTTAACTGAAAAAAAAAGAGTAAATTGAAGTCAATTGCCCCCCTCATTAGCATACAGACAAAGACATGCATAACTAAATAAGTGTATAAATGAAGACTTCAGATGCAAAAGTCCATCTGATGGTTTTCTTTAAAATAATATTTTTTTGTCAGGCTCCTATATGTATAGGTTTCTACCGGTACTTCTGAATGGGCTGAGGCTGGGATTTAGCGGGTTTGAAGTGAAAGTATTTTATGAACGTATACTATGTGCAGAGAGCTTTCACTCAGGATCATTATCTCATTTTTGACCGAAGTGACTTTAAGAGGTTTTTGCCTTGGAAGTCTTCAAATAAATAAATGTGGAAATAAATAAATGCAGACATAAATACATATATACATACATAAGAAGTAACTGAATGAAATAACTGAATATAGAAATATTATAAATATATATTTTACATAAATAAGGAAATAAAAGTACTCATACTCATTTATTTTTTGTATTTTTACATTTCTTTGTATATTTATTTATGTATTTTTGCTTTTTTACATTCCTTTGTATATTTATTTATGTATTTATATAGTCAATTTTGGAATTCCATACATCACAACGCATGCGCGCAGCTTTGAGAGAGCATTGGTGAAGACTATAACTACTGTCATGCTGTGTTGCAGGAAGACACACAATGAGGAAGATAAGGTATAAACACATGCTGTGTTAGAAATCGCCCCCTATACCCTCATTTTCCTACATTACTCCACTAATAGTCGACTTGACGGAGTGAATGAAAACAAGTGAGTGAATTCGGACAGTAAGAGCACCAGAAGGGCTGTCGCTTTTGCATAGTTCGTGCTTCCTGTCAAGAAAAAAATATTCTTTGGTTTACATGACTGAAGCTGTTTCCTGATAAAAGCATTTTAATTTTTTTTTTTTTTCATGGTTAGAACATAATACGTCCCATAGAGGGTTAAGGGGTCACATGTGCTTGTGGAAACTCAACAAACTTGCAGCTCCAGTAAATTAAAATATTTATTTTGTACTCTCATATAAACTAGCATGTATACAATTGAATTATCAATTATGCATTTATACCTGTTTATTACGCAGTAGCCACATTGGATCAGCGATTTGGAAAAGCCCCATCTCCTAGTCAGATCTGGGAATTCATTGGGCGAGCATCACTCACAGTGCATTGTGGGTATTCTATAGCTTTTGAGCATACACCAGTTGTACACTCTTTATTGCAGTGCATTGTGGGATTGAATAAATGCACTCAATAACGTCCAGTATGGTTTCAGACAACACTATAAATGGCTGTCCCCTCAAATAGTGTATAGAGGGGATTTTGGACACAGACACAGTCTTTTTCCACCAGGTGAATGAACCGAAGCTATCAGCAAAAACGCAACTTACATAGACGAGACCGGACAATGAACATTGAAAATGCAGGAACTTAAAGGGATAGTTCTCTCAAAAATGAAAATTCTGTCATCATTTACTCACACTCAAGTTGTTTTAAACCTGTATGAATTTTCTTCCCACTGACTTTCATAGAAGGGGAAAAAATATACTCTGGAAGTCCATCAACTGTTTAGTTATCAACATTCTTAAAAATATCTTCTTTTGTGTTCGGCAGAACAAATAAATTAATTTGGAACAACTTTCATTTTGGGGTTAATTTCTTTTAAAGTACTAAGGTAAATAAGGTAAATTAATGATACACAGCTGAATACACATAACTATTCATATCAGAAACCACACTGTAAAAAAAAATCAGGCCCCAATTGAAAATTTTCTAGTGCCTGATCACATCTAAATTTTTCAGTTAACCAAATTTAATTTATGTGAATTAAATTGCATAAATTAACAGAAATTCAATTTGGCCAAATTAAAATTTTAGATCTGATCAGCCACTACAACATTTTCAATTGGAGACATTTTTTTACAGTGTAATTTATAAATAATAATAACATAAAACATCTATAAAAACTATACATTAATTTGAACTGTTTGGTGAAAAAAAATAATGAAAAAATCTAAAACTGTTGAGAATGAACTTGATACATAATCAAATTTAATTGTCATTAATTTTGTATATCAATTTTTGAATATTTAACAACTGATCAGCTAAGCATTTGTTTACTTATTAATTAAAGCACTTTTAAAGTGTTCCCTGATCATAATATACATTTGCATGATTGCAGGATGCTAAAAAAAAACCCTCTATGCAATTACAAGGCCCTACTTTCCACTTAGAGCACTAGCAGGTGCAGCTGCACACAATATAAGTCCACATGAAATTGGCATGACATAATTCGACAGAAATGTTTTCGTTAACGAATACTCTTAAGCATGCACACATACAAACACATTGGCAGTGTGTGCGAGTGTGTGAGAGAGTTGGGTGACATTGAGAGGTGCAAGACTGCAGTGCTGATGAGATGAGACGTGATATGCCCTCACCAGCGGTGGCACTTTAATTAAAACCCCCAGCCACAGCAACACCACATCGTTATAGAGAGAAGAGATAGAGACAACAATAATGCTCGGAAGAAATGGTGAGAGGCACCGTATTCCCTCTCTCTAATCAGACGAGGACGAGGTCATTGTGTTCACAGTCTACATGAGTTTGAGGACGGCTTGCACTTCCTGTTCTCATAGAGATGGAAGGGACGATCCAGGTAATGAACGGCTGGCCGCGCGGCTTGCTAGGCTGGCAAGGATGCCGATGTTTGGCGACACCTGCTTGAGGTTGTCTATGGTTATATGTTTAATATCATTATTTAAAGACGAGGTTGAAAAGTTGGTGCTGTGAACTAGTTGGTAGTCAATGTGTTCTAGCTGTCATGCTCATGTTTAACCCTTTATAGTACAGTGTTGCCATTGGCAACAATTCATTTCTACTAATGTCCTTGTTATTCCAAATTAAACACAATAAATGACACTATGGGAATTAAAAGGGCAGACCTCAAGTATGTGCTGTTTTTAAATAAAATAAAGTAACATTTGAATATCCTTCCAAAACTCCCTTTCTCCCGGTCAGCCTTATACGGAAGACACCTGTTGTGCTCCAGAAATTGCTCTAATAACCTCCTTTCTAATCATCTCTTCTCGAGGGGGATTTTTTCAGCATCTTTGATAAGTAAATTTGATTTTTTTTTTAATCACAAATTAACTTTGACTTACTTTGTCTTAACATAGTTTTACTGTAATTTTTTTTTTTACTGTAAATTGAGAAAATATAATTGTTTTCATATGGCAATGCTGTACTACTATGGATAAATAGGTATGTTGCCATATGGCAGTGCTGCCCCAATACATAATACATAAAAATGTTTGTATTTCCCCATTGTTTTTTATTTATTTGTATAGATAGTATATAATGTATTTATTTCAGTTATTGTAGTATAGTTGTTTAAGTATAAGTACCAAAGCAATTTCTTATTTTCAGAAAATTAATACAGTTATGTATATTTTATAATTAATATTTTATTTATTTAATATCTTTTTTAGGTCAATAGAAGGAGTGCAGAGTTAGCTCTTCCATGGTATAGCTAAATTACAGGGAACGGTAGGGATTAAATGATAGGATTAAATGATAGGGATCTACTTATTTTTAGTTCCCATGAGTCCCAAATACATACATCTACCAATTTCCAAAATAAATGTGCATTTAAATCATAATTTTACATAAAAACAAATTATTTGACCATTTTCCATTGTGGTACAGTGTTGCCATATGGCAACATTTCCCTAAGTAACCCTCTCTTCCCACAAAAAACATTTTCATTGTTTCATTTTTTTTCATGGTTAGAACATAATGCGTCCCATAGAGGGTTAAGGGGTCAAACAGACAAAAAAGTTTGAACATGTTCTCTGCAACTGTGTCATTACATCCTGTTTTGGCGATACCATTGATATCGTCCTTGCATGGAAACCAGCACACGTGTCCCGCAGGAGACGGGGGGACTCAGCGGACCGCCGCACCCCATGTGTCTGCCGTGTATTTTGGGGAGAAATTCAAATTCAATCACGGCGACAATGTCCGTCAAATTCTCCCAGTCCCCTTGCTAAATCCCACCACATCCTAAAAACCCACATTCTGCAGGAAAAAAGGAAGTTGACAGGAGTACAGGGAGCGCTGAGGAGAACGAGAATAACTTCCACTCAAAGTCGGTAAAAAAACTCCCTTCAGATTACAGAAATGAGGAAAAGCTCCCTATTTGTTTATGAACCTCAATAAAATGACACATAGTTAATGTTGTTTCTTCTTGAAAGCTCCCGAGTGACTCCATTTCAGTCTGAAATATTTCAACAGTTTATATATTTATAATTTACTATCACAATATTTAAATATATAAATAAGTAGATTTCATATTCAACAGCACAAAATGACTGGGATAAAAAAAGTGAGAGACAAGACAAGCAGATACATTTATAAATAATAATAATAATAATAATAATAATAATAATAATAATAATAATAATAATAATAATAATAATAATAATAATAATAATAATAATAATAATAATAATAAAAATACTTGTTATTTTTAATTTACAGTAAGGTAGTGTTAACAATATTTAACATATAGCGACAATACTTTTAAAGTATTAATGGCTAATGTATACATATTTGGAGAAAAATAAATGTCATTATATATTAACATTATTTAATGCATTATAAACAAACATAATCAACCATATTATTCAATGTGCTTGTTAACATCAGTTAATAGTTAACGACTATTTTATCCCTTGCATTTTTTACAAGATGAATTAATGTAAATGTGTAATTTATTACTATACAATTGTTCGTTCTTGATTTATTTTGTACATAATGGATTCATGTTAATTACAAAACTTGACATGGTAAAAGTCTATTTGTAAAAATGAACATTGACCTTGAATAATGTATACTTTAAATATGTTATTCATTCTTATTTTGTGAATCCTAATGCATTAACTGATTGAACCTTATTGTATAGTTTTACAATAATTGCTGTAAAAATAGAATAGCATTTGTTGCTATTTTACAAAACCTAATAACTAATGTCAAAAACAGCATAACCTCATCATGAATAATCCTGTAACCTATAATCTGGAGTATTTGGTTTGATCTTCCAGCACCTGTTAGATCCTCATATCTCTCTTCATGAACCTCGGCATCAATTATTCAGTCTGACAGCACCAAAGACACAAACAATGACATATAACCCATTTTCCCCCCTATTTTCTACTGAATTCTAATCCCGTTTTGTTTATGGTTTAGAAAAACATATTTAAGAGCAAACACATTTCCATCTCCAAGATGACAGAAACTGGGAAAACATGGAAAACCAGAACAGACTAAAGAATGCCTAGCCTTTCCGTTCTCCTTCAAACATGGCATGATGGGTTTTTTGAGATTGCTTGTCAGTCTTAGAGGACACACACACACACACACACACACTAAACACACACACTAAACCCGCAGGCACATGTGCAGCTAGAGTGAATGAAAACAGAGAGTGAAGAGATGATATGATAATGATGTGAACTTAGCAAAAAAATGAAAGAGGAGAAGAAAAAATGGGATCAGTGCTTTAGCCCGTTGGGGTGTTGGTAGGGCGTATCATGAATGATAGAGCGATCGACGGTCGAGGGAGGAGGAAAGGCCAGAGTTCATCTAAATTGTGGGGAGATTGAAGCAAGCAAAGAAAAACTGAGCGCAGAAGCCGAGCACGGCCAATGAGTGACGGGGTCTAATAAGACGTGCGACCTATCGATCGCCAGCAGAGATGGAAAACAGCAAAGCCTGATTGGCTTCCAGCCACCGCAGACATAGAGCGGGATCACAATAACTCACAAAGCTCACACAGACACTGCACACGAAACTGTCACAAACACATCCATTTCCTGACAGTGTTTCGCTAACAAAGACAACCGAACAGAGCGGCCAATTTCGGCTAATACAAAGAGTCAGAAATACAAGTCTTTTGTTAGAGGTGCTTTACTTTGACAAGAAAAGCCTTAAGCCAACTGACAGATCTCACACAATCAGGCTATCGTATAGGACTGCAAGGTGAAGATGGAAAGGCGTCATCTGAGCTTTATCTGTAAGCTAAGCTGTATATCTCATGTCTTCCCTTATTCAAAGGAATTCAGCATGAGAAATAGCAGCATGCTGCTAGATATAACAGTCTAGACATTTTTGTCTGTCCGTCCATCCATCCATCCATCCATCCATCCATCCATCCATCCATCCATCCATCCATCCATCCATCCATCCATCCATCCATCCATCCATCCATCCATCCATCCATCCATCCATCCATCCATCCATCCCTCCCTCCCTCCCTCCCTCCCTCCCTCCATCCATCCATCCATCCATCCACCTACATGCAGTTATTTTTGCATATTTATATGCATTTTAATGAATTTACATTTTGCTAGAACACAATTTTGCAAACTTGGCTGGTTTTATCAAAATACTTAACACAATTCACTAAACCACACACCCAAACTGCAAAACATCTCATATATCTTGCAAAATGAAGCACTGCAACCAAAACTACATATAGCATTACCAAAATCAAACTTTTGCATGGAATGGCACACACTTCATTCATATTACCAGATCTTTGTCTAACTAACTACACACTGTTGTGCATAATGAACAGCGCTCTGATCTTTGTAACAGCACTCTGATCCTAAAGACTTTGCCATAAAATATAAATATGTGAATTTTTAATAGTAGAAAATTCTTCAGACTGTTCACATGCACAGAAATATTTGCAGATACACACACACGCTGTTGAAACATTTATTATTTTAATTGACACCAAGTCAGTGCAACATAATCACAGCAGATATATTTACATTGGACAAAATATGCTCTCAAAAAACAATAAGCTGCAAACTCCCTCTTCCTCTCTCTCAACGTCTTCCAAAAAAATTGTGCTCACCTGTGGTATTTTCATAGTGCTTACGTCCCGATGGAAGTGTTAACCATTAACCATTGAGGTGTTTGGCCAGCTGGCTCATGTATTGGCCATTTATCTCATGTAGTGTCATTTTGAATGGCAGTGTTTTAAAATAGCAAACATGTGAATTTATGTCAGATTGTTGTGTCTTCTGCAGAAAACCGTGTGCAGTGCATTTACAGTTTTTCTCAATTGCTAAAACACTATTTCTGAAACCTTGCTCCATTTTCTGAAACCATTAAACACAAAACCTCCTCTTCAAGCACTATTCACAAAACCTCTGACTCCTCTTGCAAAATGAAACTTTCGCCTCAAAACAGTTTTACCTGTGTTCAAAATCAAACACTGCTCTCAAATCATAAACAAAGTGACCAAAATGATAAACACTATCAAGCAATCAGTAAACAATACAGCAAAAAATAGAAAACACATTGTTCAAAACATAGTTCTCAGGCAGAAGTGCATTTTTAATCTGAAAACAAATTTCATATTTTTCTGTCATTGTCTTGTGATCATAGTAGCTCAAAATTGATCAGAAATTATTCCTACTCTGCTTTGCTTTGCAATTTTTTGTTCTTCCTCTTGCTTGTAGCCCTATTTTTACCAACTCATTCTCATGAAATGCATATACATCACAAATTGTATTTATTGTGCGATTTATACGGCACAATTATTTTGTACGTGCATATGATTTGCATTGTCACCCCATTGGGTAGGTTGAGTTGTTTGGAGTACGTGCACATAACACAATATAAAGTACATATCATATACACACGAAAACTGCATGTGTAACATATGCACATAAAAACTCCTTTTGGCATATAAATCGCACGATAAATACAATTTGTGCTAAAGATATGCATTTTCATTAGATTAGGCTGATTTTTACAGTACTGTACTCTGCATCTCACAAACTCGTTCTTTGTTGATATGAACCTGCAACCAGTCAAAATCTATTGAGCAGTCAGTAGCCTACTGTAAACAAATGGAAAGCAACATGTTCAGGGCAATATGATTTGTTAATTGTACAGTATACAGCCTACAATGCACTGTACTTATATTGGTTGTGTCTCATCATTTGAAACAGGTTAAATCAGTTTTGAGTGGTTGTGTTCATTAAATGACATTGTGTTCTCCATTTGTATTTGATTGTTGCCACTTGTGTTAACCCGTATGAATGGCATGTGCATTAGAGAGCAGTATGTGTCTTGACAATGAGAATGTGTTTAGAGTTTTGCTGAAAAGTCTAAGTGAGATCTGCAAATTGTGTTTTATGATGTGAAATGGTTTAAGGTATTGACAACAGACTGCACAATTAGCTAAATGAGTTCAGGCAACTGAGAAATTTGTTCAGCTGATGGGTTTTATTGTTTTAGCAATTGAGAAAAACTGTAAAAAGTGCCATTTTGAATTGCAAAATGTGTGTAAAGCAGAAAATGTGTTTAGACTTAGGAGACTTGAGTAGAAGTTTTTCTCTCTGTGTGTCAGTTTAAATAATTGTGCTGTGCATGTCATTTTAGTGTGTTAGCAATGGGAAAAAAACTATACATAACATTTCTAAAACTAAAATAATGTAAGACCATACATAATTGTAATACCCAATTGCAGAGTCATTGAATTTCTTGATACATCATAATCTGAGATATAAAGCCAGAATATCCCGCACCTGACTCTGTGAAACAGATATCTGGGCAAGCGGCAGAGCACATATTACCAGACTACTGTATTTCCCTGTAGGCCAGACAGGTTAATGACTTTTTTAAGGAAGATGATTTCTAGAGCACATATGGTGCGCGCTCCACACACACACACACACACACACACACACACACACACACACACACACACACACACACACACACACACACACACACACACACACACACACACACACACACACACACACACACACACACACACACACACACACACACACACACACACACACACACAACACAACACAACACATCTCCAAAATTCACAGATTTTCCACTTGCACCTCATTAAGTGCTTCTCATTTTGAGTAAAGAGCATTTTTCATAGCAAACACTCTGTCGCTCATGGCTATACCGGCTGAGAGGGAACACATACTCCAAGATGACACTCGCACCACCAACACCCTACGAGAGCTCTAGAACAGACCTGGCATGCCGTCTTACACCGCGAGGTGCCGGGCTCCGGGCAGGACTGACCCCCGTGGCCCCCCTGCTACGGCGGGAGCCACTCAACAGCCCTTTAGAGCCAACGTGCACCTGCGGCTACTTACTGTTTAATCTCTGTAAAATACCCTGGAGCTTTACAACACTGCTGAGCGAGGGAGAAACTATGTGAGTGTGTGTGTGAGATTCCCGTAGACAGTCAGTCTGTGTTGGCCAGCTCTCTGATTGATTAAGGCTGGGATGTCTAAACCTAGTTTCACGTCTAAAGAGATTGATGTTGGCTGCCCTTGATGGGCTATGATCGAGAGCACACCTCTAACAGATGTGGGGCAATTAGCCCATAAGAACTCGGCGCAAGAGGAGGGGGAACTGGAAAATCGATGAATGAATGACAGTTAGACTGTGCGTGAAACTAAATATTCGTTTGTTTAGCGCTTAAGGCCGAGAGTAAACACGCTCGCAAACGCACTCTAAAAGGAAAATGTTGTCTAACAGTACTGTAACGTAATGCTGAATGATAGATAACATGCAGTCTTTGAGAAAGGGACGGCACTTGTCCCAATGCCAGCGATAACTGCTTCGTTTATGGCTCCATGGCTGCCTAATGAATTATTGAGAGAGTGCTTGGTATTCAGCAAAAGGAGCTGGCAAGGGAATCAGTGTCAACTCACCCTCTCTCTATTTGTCTTTCGCTCGTGCACTTTATAACACACAGCTCGCTAACTCCCCTCCTCCATTTAATATTCAAATTAGAGTGATTTGCATTGATGCTCTAATCTGTTAGTGCCAAAAACGCCATTAATAAGACTTGATGGCCGACGGGCTAGAAAACAGCCGCAACCCTCCATTTCACTCGTGCCGCAGCCTGAGTCTGAACATGAAAATCGCATCACTCTCTCCTCCTCTTCTCCGTGTGATGGATGGACGGACGAGCCGAGGCGATGTCAGCCTGCTTCCCTGACACCTGTCATACCACACCACATGTGCTGCAGCTAATGGTGTGCTTCCGTACGGAAAAGTCCACAGTGGGATAACAAGCGGGCCTGAGAGGGGAAGTCGCTGTCTCTCTCTACATCTCTCCCGGGTGAGACAAGGGCAGCGATGAGCTTTTACAGCAGACACGCAGATGAAGTAGTTTAAATGAGATCGCTGTCATGTGTGTGAGAGAGGGTACGCGGGCTGCTGGGACTGTCCGACTCAAAATGCAGGTCGCCGCTTTGTGTCATCATGGCATTTTTACGCCCTTAAGATGCACAATGGGAATGTGCTATTCTTAGGGTTGTCTGAAATGAAAGCGAATTGAACCGCAAATGTACAGACAGGAAGTATGTTTGCTGTCTTTATTCATGTGATCATGGCTTTGAGTTGATCACTTACTTATTTTTTATTTATTACTGTGCTCACCTCATCTCTAGGCTTATGTGGACTGGAGGTTGCTGGGAAATATTTACAGCAAAGGTCTAGAAATGATGGAAAAGCAAAATTGTCTGGGGATGCAAAGACAGAGGGATGAATAGTAGCTATAGGTGTAACAATACAAAAAAAACATGCCAAATCCGATGATAAATGACACTGTTTTGGTGGCAGGATTTATGTACTGTCAACATTACCTAAGCTATCAGAGTGGACGCAATTATGCTGTGTTTTTTTTTAGTCGAGGGAGAGATACACAAAAATGCACTATAGTGAGAGACACAGCAGGACCATCACTCCCTGTAGGTTTAAATGCATGCACCTCACTTTAAGTGCTGATAAATTATACATGAGGTCTACAAAGATAATAATTATCAACATTTCCAGTCTAGAGCGAGATAAAAAAGAAAGAAAATGCAACAGAAAAATATAAGAAAAAAAGAAGCCTAAGGCCTAAAATGCTCGTAATAATGTTATAAAAATAATTCATAAACAGATAAATATAAAAAATATTTCATTAGAAGGATTCGACCACATCCTAAAGATGCCCTATTGGGTTGAGATCTGTTGACTGTGGGGCCATTTTAGTACAGTCAACTCATTGTCATGTTCAAGAAACCAATTTGAAATAATTCGAGCTTTGTGACATGGTGAATTATCCTGCTGGAAGTAGCCATCAGAGGATGGGTACATGGTGGTCATAAAGGGATGGACATGGTCAGAAACAATGCTCAGGTAGGCCGTGGCATTTAGAGGCCTAAAGTGTGCCAAGAAAACATCCCCCACACCATTACACCACCACCAGCCTCCATAGTGGTAACAAGGCATGATGGATCCATGTTCTCATTCTGTTTACACCAAATTCTGACTCTACCATCTGAATGTTTCAACAGAAATCGAGACTCATCAGACCAGGCAACATTTTCCAGTCTTCAACTGTCCAATTTTGGTGAGCTTGTGCAAATTGTGGCCTTTTTTCCTATTTGTAGTGGAGGTGAGTGGTACCCGGTGGGGTATTCTGCTGTTGTAGCCCATCCACCTCAAGGCTGTGAGTGTTGTGGCTACACAAATGCTTTGCTGCATACCTCGGTTGTAACGAGTGGTTATTTCAGTCAAAGTTGCTCTTCTATCAGCTTAAATCAGTCATCCCATTCTCCTCAGACCTCTAGCATCAACAAGGCATTTTCGCCCACAGGACTGCCGCATACTGGATGTTTTTCCCTTTTCACACCATTCTTTGTAAACCCTAGAAATGGTTGTGCATTAAAATCCCGATAACTGAGCAGATTGTAAAATACTTAGACCGGCCCATCTGGCACCAACAACCATGTCACACTCAAAATTGATTAAATCACCTTTCTTTCCCATTCTGACATTCAGTTTAGAGTTCAGGAGATTGTCTTGACCAGGACCACACCTCTAAATGCATTGAAGCAACTGCCATGTGATTGGTTGATTAGGTAATTGCATTAATGAGAAATTGAGCAGGTGATCCTAATAATCCTTTAGGTGAGTGTATATTATGATGATTATATACACTACAAATCATAAGTTTGGACAATGGTTTCCAATATTGATAATAATAAGAAATGCATAAAATATGCATATTAGAATGATTTCTGAAGGATCATGTGACACTGAAGACTGGAGTAACGATACTGGAAATTCAGCTTTGCACGACAGGAACAAATACAAATATATTCAAATAGAAAGTAGTTTTTTTATAAGTAGTTTATAAGTAGTTTAAGTTTTTTTTTTAATTCGTTATTTTAATTTGTAACAATTTTGTGCAATAATACCATTTTAATTGTATTGTATTGTTTTTAAATTTCCAAAAACACGAAGGGCAAAAATTCATCTGTGCCAATTTTTTTATTTTTTTATTATTTCAAGCACGTATTGAAATCTTCTCAAATATTGTATTTTTCATGAATCCTCATGGAATAAAATTTTGCTAACAAGGTACTGGGTTGATGCAATAAAAAGAACTAGTGAAGCCTAACTGAAAAACCTCATTCACGACTGAAAGAGAAACCCACCTCACCGGCCTAATTGTGATTAATAAAGATTACTGAGCCACACGTGGTCCACTTGCATTCAGTGCACATATAGCAGAGGAAGAAATTGGAGAATGAGCACAGGAGATGCGACGTATCTGTGACCTCCACTCTAAGCAAGGTCATGTAAATGAAGGCTTTAACTGACAGAGAGCTGCAGAGTCTGGCCTGAGGGGAATGTTTGATGTGGCTTGTGTCATCCGGTGGAGACGCAGCACTGTGAAGCTCACACGATCATTCCTCTCAGATGGGCTCCGTCTCAAGGTCACATGTGTTCAAATGCTGCTAAATAATGGAATGTGTTCAGAGTTCGATTCTAGTCAACACAGACGTCTTTTTCCCTCACAGCGCTCTGGGACTCAAACTGAAAAAGAAGTACAGACACTTGAGAGGTAAAACTGTCTCAGGCGTTGAAATACTTTCAGTGCTTTACAGTATATGCTTTGTTCTGCTGGTTTTCAATGAATCCTCACCTGCACTCAAATCCAGCAGATAAGCAGACAACAAAACGAAGAAGACGGTGGTGATCTCCCCCTATGTTGTTGTGTATGTGTGCTCCGCTCAGACAGAGAAAATCTCTCTTTTCAATGAGATGGACCAGATGAATCAATACATGCCATGTCCATTGCCTGCCATCAATCTTCATCTCTCCGAGAGAGAGAAAGAAAGAGAAAGAGAGAGACCAACCCACCATGAAGGACCTACATGAGCCCTGTCATTTAAGTTTAATTATGACACTAATAAAATTAGTTGACCTTGCTTTAAAAAAATCCTTAATACTGGAACATTAATTCACCACTATATTCTTTTTCTTGCATTAAAGCACACCAACTAACACCAGCTATAATGCAATTACATGAAATGGTATTTTGCAAATGGGACTTGACTTGATCACAACACACACAAATTGTTTTATTTCTTTTTTGGGATACTAAAATCTGTGTAATAGAGTACAGTGTGCTGTCAACTGGTGTTAAAAACTCAGCATGCTATAGCAAGATACAAATCTGCTGTGACTGATAAAAAGCCCGAAACCAAATATAAATTACTCAAAAATGAGCCCCAAAAATGATGGAGGCCACAAGAAAAACACATTTATACAAATAAAACTGAGATGAAACTGCATTTCCTGACTGAATGCATAAAATATGAAGAAATTCATAAATGCTAATCAATGACATTTCACCGACACACCTTCAATTTGACAGTATGCAAAACCACCAATCTGTCTGATCCCCAAAGGATGGAAAATTATTCAACTTTTATTTTATTAGAGTGTAAGAAAAAAATAAACTCAGCTAAAATAAGAAAAGAAACAAGAAACAAAAATATCTGATGCCTCCGGTGTTGTGCTAGTCTTAGCTGGTCTATCAGGCTTAATTTAATTGGTATATCAACCATAACAGCAAAGCAGATGAGCCTAACTAGCAACCCCCCCCCCCCCCCCCCAAGCAGGAAAACCTTCAACTTCTCTGTGTATTAGGCTTCGCTCACACTGCCAACAACCCTCAGCGACAGAACACCATGGTCCTATTCATCGGAGAGCTACACGAGCAGCAATGATGGTTGGCGGCTGAATGTAGGCGTCACAAGTTAAGATATGTTGAGATATGGCCAGCAGCCATATCACCCTGTAGCCCAAGACTGGTTTCCCACTGAAGCTAAGCAGGGCTGAGCCTGATCAGTACCTGAATGGGAGACCAACTGGGTAAACTAGGTTTCTGCTGGTGGATGTGTTAGTGAGGCCAGCAGGGGGCGCTCACCCTGTGGTCTGTGTGAGTCCTAACACCCCAGTATAGTGATGGGGACACTATACTGTCAAAGAGCACCATCCTCCGAATGATATGTTAAACCGAGGTCCTGACTCTCTGTGGTCATTAAAAATCCCAAATTTGCCCACTGGCCTCTGTCCATCATGGTCTCCTAATTATCTTCATCACTCTGTCTCCTCTCCACCAATCAGCTGGTGTGTAGTGGGCATTCTGGCACAATATGATTGCTGTTGCATCATCCAGTTGGATGCTGCACATTGGTGGTGTTTGATGATATTCCCCCCTTCTAAATGTAAAAATTTAATATTATTATGATTATTATTATAATTATTATGTTGAACTTTATTCAAATGAAGTGTGACTTATGGGGAGTTTCCACCAATAGGAGTGTCACTAGAGTCACATTATGCATGTCGGCAGTGTGATGGAAAAAAGTTAGTTTAGTGGTCATAAATTTTCCTATAACCCAAATGATGTCGTATGTGTACGCTACATATGGTGTCCTCGCCGAGCTGACTCCGAGCCTAAATGGCTTTGTGAACCAAGATAGACCGGTGTAAATAGTCGTAATTGGCAAAGAGAACTTGCTGCTTATCGCTCATCTTTAATGCTAACCATTTTATGGAGTTAATTGATCTTTAGTCTTTTCCCTCTAAAAATATTTGTTTATAGCAACAAGAAAACTCTGTTTACAACAACATAACATAATTCATAAATGTTACTAGGCAACCAGTAGTGGGAACGCCCACTAGCCACCTCACCGCTCAGACAATGTTGGCAGTGTGAACGTTCATTCTCTAATAATTCTCAAACTGCTCTTTACTATATCAATAGTTTGCTACTGATATGGTCATGAAAATCTACCAATATTTGCTGTGAATATAGATGAATGAACTTGTAACAGAGAGGAAAAACAGAAATAGAGTCTAGTGACATTCAAGAGACTGATATATGTGGTTTAAACCTCAAACTCATATATTTAAACTGCAGGTTTTTAGAAGAGCTTGTTTTTCTCTGCTATCTGCACAGATAAGAGGCGATGTGAGCTTGCCCTGGGAGGATAGCATGTTTCAGATGTCGACTCCTGCCCATATCTACTTTTTACAGCCGCAGAGTCGCTGGGCTCAGCCGTTACGAGGCCCGCCGTTATTCTTCCTGTCTGGCTGAACAATAAAGGTCAATTTCTTGCTAAGCCACTGGTCCAGCCAAAAACCTTGAGTGATCGATATGACTCATTGACCCATGGAGCATGCTCTTTAAAATGAGGGAGGGTAGCAGTCCTCTTTTCAACAGAGATGCCTAATGCGAGATATTCACATGATGACCGACAGTTGAGGACAAGATTCTTCTTCGACGGAAATCATTTTTATCTGCAATTGTACAGGCAAAAGTTTTAGAAGGGCATTCGCACTAGAGAATAGTTTGATCAAATTCATCCTTCAATTCATGGGATTTACTATTCAAAGTCCTCATTACTGTATGTAGGCCATTATTAAAAACATATTTCCGATTTCACGTTACACTCTGAAATGTCTCCGAATGCAACAAAATGAGCTGGACAAATCTCCTTCACAATGTCTAAGCACATGTTAAATAAACTGTCAATGGGACCTACTGTATGGTTTTGTCAGAAGCACATTTACATCATTTTATTGATAAGCTGTCTGACAATTCTCATGTGACGCCACATTGACAATATATTGAAAGCTCAAGCCTCAGATCTAGACTAGAGGGAGAGAGACGGCAGAGAACGACACTGCGCCCACCCTTCTCCATGGATGAAGTCCTCAGATTACCATGAGGACGTGAGATATTGCCACATCCTTCTGAGAGAGCTGCTCGATGGATCCACCTGTGTATTAGATGTTTATTCTATTATTTGAAGTGTTAGATCAATCTAGCAGCGCCCCTCCAGAGCTGTAGCACTCTCAGGGACGACAGACTCATTATTCACTGGACCGTTGTTGAGGGAGCAGAAAAACACACAAAGGGAAGAGGAAAAATAGGGGAGGTATAGTGAAAGAACTGGGCCATTTCTGTTATTTCTATGGTTTGTAATTATGTAGGTCATTGTATACCCCAGAGAAAGGAATTTGTAAATCTGACATAATAACACATTTAGCCCCGGTGATGCTACCGTGGTGTTTCTCATCTTGGTTAGCATTGTGCTGATACATATGAATAAAGCAGCATCTCAGCAGAGAAGTGCAGAAGTGGGCCAGGCAGGTGTTTTGAGTAAAAGAAAGAACCAACAAGGTCTTCTCTCCTTTCCACAGTTCACTGAGTCTCTCAGCGGCTAATCAGCTCGGATAAATCAATATGGGAACGATTAAAGGCGATGTGAAATCAAGACTGACCCTTGCATTCTTAATAAATGTCCCCGGGCTTATTGTACACCACTCTTCTGTGCATGTTATTCTACAGGAAAAACAAACCCATGTTTGTTTTCATAATCTTTCATCAAAATGTAATAACTCTCTCCGCCTCTGAAACAACTTTTCTGCTGATGTAACCAAGGCTGTGCAGGCAGGGAAAATTATTATTAACCAATAGCATCATGGTCCATCAATCACAATTTAATCCAACTCCAATGGATATGATTGTATCCTGAATTATTTCCCACTGAAATGTTCCATTTCAGAAATATCGAGATGAGTACATACACGCGGAATGAGTAAATGCTGCTTCGTGGTGTTTGAAAACATGATGAGTTAGCATACTCTCAAACAAAATCTAAAATAAGCATTTTGACAATAGTGGGAGAACTGAAACTATTTACTGGCTAGGAAACTATATGATCCGCATTATTTAAAAACACACACAATATATATGAAGAGTTCAGATGCAAAAGCCTCTAAAAGCCACTTCACAGTCAAAAATGAGATACCAATTTTATATATAATTAAATGCTCTCTGCATATAGTATAAGTTCATAA
Source organism: Pseudorasbora parva (assembly GCF_024679245.1). NCBI lineage: Eukaryota > Metazoa > Chordata > Actinopteri > Cypriniformes > Gobionidae > Pseudorasbora > Pseudorasbora parva. The sequence continues at coordinate 28,740,752 of NC_090182.1, forward strand.
AATACTTTCACTTAAAAACCCACTAAATCCCAGCCTCAACCCATTTAGAATAACCAGTACTTTGGTTGAAACCTATACATAGACTGTAAAACAATCCAACTTATGTTTTGTATGACAAATTCAGCTTTTAAAGTTTATTCAATTATGTAACATGAAAAAAGGTAAGATAACTCAAACAAAGTTTGTACAACTATCCACCCTAAATTGAGAAAACTCAAAAATGTTCTGCAGCTGGCTTACAGCCTGACAAAAAAGGTTATTTTAAAGAAAAACGTCAGACGGATTTAGAGGCTTTTGGATCTGAAGTCTTCATTTGTAGTTATGGAAGCTATTTTTTTCGACCACAAAATAATACATGCAATTACTAGACATAAAGTCAGAATTTTGAGATATAAACTCTGACTTTTATGACTCGCAATTGCGACTTTATATTTCACAAATGTGAGTTTACGTCTCGTAGTTCTTCAGAATTGTATAAAGATCTAGATGAAGACGCAACTGTGAGTTATAAAGTCAGAATTGCGAGTCATAGTCATAAAAGTCAGCATTTATATCTCACAATTCTGACTTTAAATCTATACTCTATATGTTATATGGAGTCCATGGGTGGGGTAGGGCTACCTGGACTCAAGCTGGGACCTGATCAACCCCAGCTGGGTCACCTGGGTGAGAGTGTATGATGCTTGAAAGAGCCGAAACACTCCGTGACCCCAGGTAACATCACTGATGATGTGTTCAGACTCCAGGTTACATAGAGTTGATGTATGCTATAAGCTACACTCTTAGGGTTCATTGGGGTTCGATACAGAACCATAGGGTTCTTTACTCAACTCCAAAGAACCTTTTATGCTAAAAAGGTTCTATAATGACAAGAAAGAACCCTTTTTTTAACCCCCATATCTTGAATTTTGTGATTGCATAAATGCATTTGAATACACCAAATAAAGCAATGAAATGTTTAATATTAAATCCTGGAAAGGACAAAACAAATGATAATGAATGAACCCCTAAAAGGTTCTATACAGAACCTTTTCTTCTAAGAGTGTATTCTGGCGAAAACAAGCTTCCATATGTAATTTGGGCTATTAAATAAAAGTTAATTCAGTAAGATTTATCTCTATGAATAACTATTTTATTCAGCAGGGAAAATTACATTAAATAAATGTATAATGCAAAAAAAAAATATTTCAAATACATGCTGAACTTCCAAAGAACCGAAGAACCCTGAAAAAATGACAGCTTTGATATAAATTATATAACATTTTAAAAATCCTACCAACCCCAAACTTTTGAACGGTAGTGCATATTATATATAGCAGTTTGTGACTGATATATCAACATTTTGTGACTGTTCCTAGTAAGTAGTTTTCATCCAGTGTTGTTTAATTTATATGACAATGTCACTTCTGTCAGGACATAGTGGTCAAAAGCCATCAAAGATGATTGATTGACTATTAGCATAAAGTTTAGATTGGCGGCATGGTTCTGTTTTGGGCAAGAACTCCCTGCGCATTCATGCAGCCTAGCATGGATAAGAGCAGGGAGAGCAGTGATAAACCCCCCTTAGGGTAAACAGAACAGAACCATCATAATGCATTGCAGATATCACTAATGTAAATATTAAATGTACAAAATAATTCAGGAAATTAGCCTGATTCAAGGGGAATTAGAAACCAAATCCTGACTGACGAGAGGAGGAGCTGAGGGTGATGCGAGCTTGACTAAAGTGACCTGCCAGAACTAACGCTATACGCTGGATTTTTGACTTAATTTACCATTTGATGAGAATTCATTTTGGGCCACGATCCCAAGCGTTCACTCCCAAGATGAGACAAATCTATGAGCGCTTGAGTGTCCCAGGCCCTCTATCCTTTCATCCCCCTCCATCCCCATCTCTATCTGAAAAGTTGTATACAGAACTCTGATCACATTCAGCAAAGTAGCAGGATGAAAAAGCGTCAGATTCTGAAAGACTCTTAGAGTACGCTATGCAGGAACTCATTCATCAATTATTCACGACTCGGGCAGAACATTCAGAGCTAGGATATCAAAGCTTCCTCCTGGTGTAAACGTCCCATGCACTTTGAATAAAAGCAGAAATCAGTGCCCGCGGCTCCAGCCCTTATGTTTTCAAACGATGGAAACAGCAGTCGGTAATCAGATATGACACTTGAACCGCTGCAGATCTCTTGCATGACTTTGAAAGAGTCTACTGCGTGTGACCTCTAGAGGCAGACGGTGGTGCATGGAGATTGATGTTGTGTGCGTCTGTCCCTGCAAAAAGAACCAAAACCCAAAAGCAGGGCCAGTGCTGATGCTCTCAGGAGTGCCACTAAAAGCTCTAAAAGTGGACAGAAAAAAGCTCACCAGGAGAGAAGAAAAAGTGAAGGATGCAAATGGAAGGAGAGCAAAAGAGTGAAGGATGTAGTAATGTCAGGTTTAGCTAAAGGACAGGGGAGAAGAGTGGAAAGAGAATTGAGAAAGGCCTCTTCTGAAACATCACCATCCGGTTCAAAAGCTGCCTATCACTCTTAAAAATAAAGGTTTTTATTGGCATCTATGGTTTCAGGAAGAACCTTTAACATCCATGGAACCTTAAATTACATGAAAATATTCTTTATAGTAGAAAGAAATGTTTCTTAAATGTTCCTCACACTGGTTCTTTTAAGAAATGTTCACTTAAAGGTCCTTTGGGAAACCAAAAATGGTTCTTCATGAACCCCCTCATTTACAACCTTGATTTTTAAAGAGTATTGAGGGAATCACACAAAGACTGTTAACAAATGTTGATATATTAAAGGGGTAGTTCACTCAAAATTAATTACGATGAATACCATATCATATTATGGTAGTCAGTGGCAGTGTCAAGAAACATTCTTCCAAATATCTTTCTTTCTTTCCAAATTCTTCAGCATAAGAAAAAAAGGAAAAAATCATACAGGTTCGGAACAACTTGAGGGTGAGTACATTTATGACAGAATTTCCATTTTTGGGTGAACTATCCCTTTAAGTATGCTGCTTCCTAAGATTAATTTGCTTTTCCAGAATCTCACACTACAATGTGATGAAGAACCTACTGAGGGAACAAACTAATTCAAGATGGCAATAAAAAGAAAAGTTAATAAAAAAAAGTATATGCCATTCAAGACTGACAATATACATACAAAAATATGTGAGCCAATATTTGTGTGTGCTTTGTATTTTCATGCTTTTTTGGATTAGATTGTAGTTTGATCAAATCAATCAAGTCTTTGGTTCTTTATTTGTGTGGCATTCTTGTGATGGCAAAGCTGAGTTGGCTCCAGCATCATACTCTAGTCTTCAGCATCACATGATCTTTCAGAAATCATTATAATACGCTGATTTGCAAAAAAAAAAAAAAAAAAAAAAAAAAAAAAAAAGTACTATAAAAATGTTGAAAACAGTTGTGAAGCTTGATATTTTTGTAAAATGTATGACACAATTTGGTAACACTTTATTTGACACGTTGCATGTCACTACATGTACTTACTATAGTGATAACAGTAAATTATGCATTATTACTGTACAAGTAACTAATCCCTAACCAAACCCTAACCGTGTTTAGTTAATTAATATTAATAAATAAATAAAAAATACTTATTTAATGTAGTACAATGTAACTTTTTCACCTTCTAATAAAGTGTAACCTTTTTTTCAGCATTCTTTGTTGAACAGTAAGGTCAATTCATTAGAAGTCTTCAATGTCACATTTAATGTATTTAATGGCACTTCTGATCCATTTAATGTGCTCTTGCTAAATAAAATAATAATTTCATTTAAAAAAATAATAATAATAATGATTTAAAAAAAGCACAAAATGACATCATAAGAGAAGCCAGGCTGCTCTCTGCCAATGAAATCTCTTTCTTCCAAGCTGTTTGACTTTGAGATAAGTTTGTGTAATTAATCCATTGATTAACACCGGTATGAGCACTGTAGTATTTGATTATTCTTTCTTCCAGCATTAATTAAAAAAGTGATAGCACGCTGCTCTGAGAGTGATAAATATTGTTATTAAAATTTACAAGTGAAAACTGTGTTTAAGTCCTGATAACCCCTCTTTAAAGCTGGGTCATGAGGAAATAAAATCTAGTATTCATCCGCATGCATTCAGACCGAATGACAGGCAAATCATAAAATACATGGATTTTAAAAGCCTCTGATTAAATTTTTAATACAACATCAGCCAAGAACAAGCTATGCGGTAAATAAATAGCATCAACATTTCATGTGCGATACAAATTCAGGCATGAGCATTCGCCGTGATTTAGGTTTTCAGCTGCTTGGAGGCAGAGTGTAAAAAGCATGTCGAAGTGTCCGCTGTCAATTCCACTCCCTGACACACGCACAGCTCTCACACTCCCTGAATGTGCTAGGACTAAACATCCCTTCAGCACCATTATGCTGTCAAGGAACAGCGTTCCGTCCCTACGTGATGGTTCCTTCTCCTATCGCTTGTTTCCAGCATGTATTCAGTGAGCGTGCCAGCGCTAAAACACCGCAAGAATTTCATCTCCAGGATTTCCTTCTCCACCACTAACTAGTCTAACGATGACGGGAAGAAAGTCAGCCTTGATCTACCAGTCTCCTTGGCGTTCTCATTAGCGCTAGAGTTGGTGAAGACCTGCTGCTGGATCTATCTATCCCCACACCAGCCGTACTGATTATCCACGAGGCTACAGATCTCTTTCCTCCAGTCCGTCGTTCTAATTACCACCAATATTCCCCAACGGTGGACGAGCTGATGTGTAAACCTGCAGTCCTCCCTCGGCAAAGAATAATGATGAGACTTTCCAAAACATCTACTCAGCTTTAAAACATACCTGTTGCCCATTTCACTAGAAGTAGAAAAGTTTTCACTGGAGGTAGATATCTTTGGGCCCTATCATACACGACGTGAGTTTCAGCACGACACAGTTATTATTTTCACAGTTCATTTCAGGTTTTTTTTATTTTTTTAAATGCGGCATCTTTTTGCCCATGGGTCTGAAAATGAGGTGTGTTCATTCGCATTGTTGAACCATTGTTATTTTGAGAAACTGAAAGTAAAGTCAATAGTGCAGTCTTTGTTTAGTTATTTAATGAGCGCATTAGTAATATGCACCTATAGGCGGCTGCACAACCAGCGTAAATTCTGCTTATTACACACAGGGATGCACAGCAACACATAAACGGTTTTAAATATTAAAATAAAAGGATTCCTCTCTGGAGAAGCATTCAGTCTTTCCGTTTGCAAACTCCGCCATGTAAATAACAAATTCGCAGTAGTGCAAGTGCAACTGGCTTTTAAAGGGAATGGGAGATGAGACTCTGATTGGTTTATTGCACGTTATGCCCAAAACACATTCATGACTCATTAAAAGAAAAAAAGTGCAAACAACTTGGGATATATAGTGCTAAAAAAGATGCTGAAGGATGAAGAAAACAAAAACAAAAACATGCTGAAGAATTTTTATAAAAAAAAAAAAAAAAACCTCATATTTACAGATTTTAGGCACCTCATTGTTTATCTGATTATCAATTACAATATTTGTAATACTCCATCATACTCCAATCATACCATGGTCCAAAACCCTTTTGGACCATGCACCTGGCACGCTGACAGCTTTTTCATCGTTAAAGGGTTAGTTCACCCAAAAATGAAATTTATGTCATTAATGACTCACCCTAATGTCGTTTCACATCCGCAAGACCTCCGTTCATCTTCAAAACACAGTTTAAGATATTTTATATTTAGTCCGAGAGCTTTCTGTCCCTCCATTAAAAATGTACGGTATACTGTCCCTTTCCAAAAAGGTAATAAAAACATCATCAATGCAGTCCATTATGTGACATCAGTTGGTTTCTTAAATTTTTTTGAAGTGTCGGAAATACATTTCCGATGTAAAATACATTTCTATCTGACTAAATATAAAATATCTTAAACTGTGTTCCAAAGATGAACGGAGGTCTTACGGGTGTGGAATGACATTAGGATGAGTCATTAATGACATCAATTTCATTTTTGGGTGAACTAACCCTTTAAACAAGCAAAAGGGGACCTGGACATGGTCTAAGTGCACCTGCAATGTTACCCACATTCAGATCCATTTTGATTCACAGACTAACAAAATGACTACAAAATTAATCTTGAGTACGATTTTCTAGCATCTGAATCAAATTGAAGTATCTTAATTCTTTCACTCCAGTGCTGACCAGACTGTGGTTCCAGCTCTTTTGAGATGTTTAGCTCAAACTGGCTTGGTACCTGACCCAGCAGCACTACCACATCACATTTTGATGGGCCGGTACCCAACCAACCACCTTTCAACTTCAGAGGAGCTCATCTATTAGGGGTGGGTTGAGCTTTCTGTGGTGCAAGTGGACCATCAGAAGTGGCTGTGGTAAAACAAACAGGAGAGTTGCTGTCAGAACAGTTTAGTCTTGGCCTCAGATCAATAATCTATTTTCACCCTGCCTGTGATGTCCTGTTTGTCTAGCTTACTCCTGCTTTCAGCTGACCCAGATGGAGAGGAGGCAAACACTTTCAAATGAGGCTCTCGTCAAGAGCTGAAAAACCACAATCAACAATAACAACAACTCAGCCTTTGATACCGCTGCCTTGGACTTTACATATTTGCGCACTTATTGACTTCAACATTTATTTAAGAGCTAAAAGAACATTGAACACTTTTTCCCTTCAGAATGTTACCCACATCTTGATCATTTCATTGTTTGAGAAACAGAGGAAATAGAATTTACGCTTCAAATAGCCGGATTCCAGCACATCCAAATTACTTTCCAGCTGCTGGCCTGATTCTTTAAGAAAGCGTTGTTGTGCGCATTCGAGATCAATTCTTAAAATTCTCCCATTGCAATCGGCTCTAATTGAGATCTGTAACAAAGCAGCAGTGTCTTGTGATCCTGTCACTTTCATTTCCTGTCTCTCCGTCTGCAAAGAGAATTCAAATTACACCTGCTTTCACGTTGATCTCGCCTTCACCGCCGTGTAATTGTTTCAAGAGCAAAGAGAGCACCTTGAGAGCCGAGAGGGGAGAAAGAAATAACTCAACAAACTTTACACCTTTGGTTAGTAGTTAAATTGAGGTAGCAACATATCTCCTTCTGTGTGGTAAATAAAGTGCAATAACCTAATCTCATTTGGGTCTGACTGACAAATCCTGCTGTATAATATGACTATAATATGACTTTTGGCATTCCTTGGCTGTTATTTGAATATGTAAACTGAGATGATATATACTCTGATCATCAATCTAGCCAAATTTAAATTTTAAGAAGTGTACAGATTAGAGATAAAGCATCTCTATTACTTTTTCATATTTAGATTTAGGATACTCACCAAATTGATTAGAAAATTTACTTATAGAAAAGAAGAAGAAAAAAAAAAGGTTTGATGGAAGTGTTGATAAAAGTACCAAATGCAAAGCATCCACGAGTTTAACACCTCAGAAAAATTAACTTTCATTTCTTGTTAACAAGCCTGGTGTTAGTGTGGCGCGTACATCATATTACTACACTCTAAAAAATGCTGGGTTAAAAACAACCCATGTTGGGTTGAAAATGGACAAACCCACTGTTAACCCCTAACTCAAAACTGTTATGGGTTAACACCACAAATTGGATTTGTTTGAATGGGTCCATTTACTTGGTTCAAACAACCCAATTTCTGGGTTTGTCCATTTTCAACCCAACTTGGGTTGTTTTTAACCCAGATTTTTTTTGTGTGTATTACCGTATTACTAATATTACTTTTACGCCGTATATATTTTATACATTACTGTCTATTACTGTCTATGGGTATATTACGGTCTGATTACGTCACAGAAGGACGTACAAAGTAAACGGATCAGGGCGTTTACATGGTGGAATATTTCGTTTGATCGGTTCATGGAAATTTATACCATGACTCCACCCTTCTCAGACCGATTGCAATTTCGGTTTGGGCATTTTTATTCCAATTGAGGTGTTTAAATGAAGCATTTTCATTCGGATTGGACTTTTAAACAGATTACAGCACTCCATGTAAACGCACCTACTGAAACAAAAACTTCCTTGTATGTACAGTGAAAAAAACTGTAAATACAGTACATACAACTGCTACATACATAAATCTTCCTGATGCACTTTTTTATTTATTTCCTCAGCACACTAAGTCATATTGTTGATATTGAGCAATTTAGTCCAAAATTGTCTGAAGCGACACGATAACTTTATATGATGAAAATATTTATTTTCATCATATAAACCCAGCCTGATCTGCCGGTGACCTGTACATTCATTTCTACTGCTTCTGTTACACTTTTGTGGGAACCACTTTTCTGGTGCGCTATTGGTGGGTTTAACACAATGGCAGATAGAGAAGCGATGGGCCGTTGCCCGTTGATCACACCTCTCTTCGTCTGATTGGTTGAAGGACTATCCAATTGCTTACAGAGTTACTCGAAAATTGCCAGTTGATCACGCCTCTTGTGCAGTAGAAAATACAGAGCAGACTCTTCAGACCAATGTTCAATCTTAAATTGATCTTGGTCTAGTGATAGCGAGACAACATAATAAATATGAATCAACGCACACATCAGATCTGGTAAATGGAATCCGCAGCGCAGATCATATGTGCAAGTCGGTGGAGACAACAAACCATATCGGACTCATTTCAATTCTTCACAGAATGTTGCATTTCAAAGCGATATGAGGAGTTTATGATGATAAACGGTTAGAGATTAGGAGGAAACTGACTTTACCAAACAGAAAGGCTCTAGTCAAAATGTGCTATTAATGAAACACTATTGGCTGTTTCAAAAAAGCTGTAAACAGCTGGAGAGGGGAAATGACGTCAACACACTGAATAATGCTGTACGTTTCAAGGCACGTCAGTGGGCCTTTAAATTCATATGGATTCGTTTTATGATCTCTTTATGGACTTTTTAATGTGACAAAGTGGTTGTTACGTGAACTGTCAATTGGGGGACAGAAATCTCTCATATTTGATTTGAAATATCTTAATTTAGTTTGGATTGACATGAGGGGGAGTAATGAAGGAATTACTTTTTTTCCATTTTTGGGTGACCTAAGCCCTTAACACCCAAGCAACTGCATAGCAACGCTAAACACCAACTTAAGACACCTTAGCATCCACTTAGATTATATTTTGGTCATTTTATGTGGTTAAGTACCATACATGTTCTTCAGGAATCTCCGGCCAGACATTCATAAAGAGTAGTTCATACCGAAGCTGAACTCCTTTCCCTGAGATTTAATGACACACTCTCCACACCCCATCCTCTTCTCATCAGCCAGACCGAAAGCGTTTTGGGCGCTGTAATTAACCAGACAAAATCTCTTTCTCCCATACTGCTCAAATGAACTAAAAAAAAATATGACTAATTACAACATTTGCACAAAGATCGTAGGACACTGATTTGCTGGATTTCTGGCACATTTGAAAGAAATAAAATCTTTGACGGCATCTGATAAAAACCCCGGTGTACCTTTTGAAGATCAAAAACACTTTCCATAGGTGTAATATCAGAGAGAGCAGTCTATTCCCATGGGGCCATTGAGCACCATCTTCAAACGGACTTCCTAATGACTGTAGAGAGTTCGGTATTGCGAGAAACGTCTGTTGTACTGCTGATCAGTAGCAACATGACATGGCTCTAATGCGTTATCACAGCCTTGCACAGCGTAAGTCCAAGAAGAGGTAAAATGAGGCTTACATGCTGACAGTTGCTCTTGTTTGAGGTTCTTGTGGCATATATCTACGAGTCCCGAAAACCATGCTCCAGGCAAAAGGTATGGGAGTGCTAAACCTGCGGTCTGAGACACACTATCATGTATTCTGCTGCTGTCACAAGCTGAGAAATAGGACAGGAGAGTGAGCAGGTGTGTGCGGTAGAGAAGCTTGGGGCATTAGCATTCTCTCTGTTAGGAAGAGAGGAGAAACAGCACTATTATGCAGCGATAGCCTGCCAATTACACTAGTTTACACACTGCACAGCCCATCAATATATCCGTCAGCCATTAGGAGCTCTTCATCATGGCCTAACACTCATCCACAAACAATATTCGCTGTAAAATTCCTTTAAATCATGGAGCTCCCTGTTGATATGACGGGTCAAGATCTCAATATTAGCCATGGAGTAGTAATGTGTGTCTCAGATAAACTGTTTCTTTACTTGGATCTAATCAGAGATAGCATTGATTCTATCAGCCACTCCCTAGAGACGGCAGGAAGGAGATATGGTTCCAAAAATAGATACAAACCTTCATGCCGCTTCATCTTTTCTCAACTCACCACAGTTCCTCCATAATAACATGGTACATGACCTATTAGGGCCTGGTAACAATCACACGAATCAGAATCGTAGTCAGTTGGCATGGAAACATAGCAGTCCATAAGAAAACCCGAAGGCCTGTATTTGTCAACCACACTTTCTCGCTAACATGCCATTTTTCAGGGAATTAAACATGCCAGTGGATTTCGATGGCAAGGGCGATACAGGTTATTAGTTTGTCAAAGATTCATTGTGCAGGTTGAATGTTTTAATAGGCTTCTAGAAAACTGAATGAGTTCAAAGGAAGAAAGACGAGCAAATTCAGCTTTAGCGCAGCGATGTTGTTAATGGGTCATGCTTTGTACTATAGGAACACAATTTTCACTGCTTATTCTCTGACAACGTAGATGTGTTGCCTAGTTTCTGCATCTCATCCTCGGTCCGCTGTGCTATTGAGGTCATACTTATATAATTTTATCCTTAGGTTTTTAAAAAGGTATTTAGGTGAAAGTTAAATCTGGATCACATAACAGGACTTTGATCACAAGGATATATTCAGCATCATGTCAGATCAACTCTGAGGTACATCAGCATGCTCTTAAACATTAAATGAAAGCGAAAGGATGCTGGAGCTCTAAAAAAATGACAAAAAAGTATAATCTTCATAAACACAATAAAAGTGTTCCCATATCCCAAGTCTTTTGATGCGAACTATGCAACTTATTGTTCATAATGAACAAATAAATACGTCTTTGTTCAGGATCAATGATGTATTCAATTGATCAAAAGTGACAGAATTCCTTTGTTGCATTATAAAAGTTTTTAATATTTCAAATAAAAGCTGTTTGTTTTAACTTTCTATTCATCAAAGAAAATTAAACTTTGTCATTACATGAATAAATTACATTTTAAAATATAGCATGAGAGGGCATTGTGTTAATTGTAAAAAAAAAAAAAATTAAATAAAAAATAAATTTAAATAGAAATCATATTTCTCAACATGAATGTTTTTACTGTATTTTTGATCAAATAAATGCAGGCTTGTTGAACACATGACTTCTTTCCAAATGTATGTTTATAGACACTATACTTTTTTTTTTTTAGAATTGACAACCTTTATTAAAATATTATTAAATGATTTTGTAAGCATATTGGGAATTTTTTTGTTTTATTTGTGATGACATGAAACAGATACAATAATATTTTGAGATTCTTTTTATTAAACCAATGTCCTTCATTGTATCAACTCAATTGTTTTATTTCAATAAACTCAACATTTTAAGGCAAACAGATTACTTACTTTTTTAAGTTAAACTTTTTTTTTTTTTTTTTTATAAAGTGTGTATGTATTTAGAGGTGTAAATGAAAATCCATCACACTAGGTCACACTATATAAAAGAACCACAACAGTTTGACATAACTGATGATTCACTGTAATGTAAAAATATATTTTTTTAGAGCTAAATAGAAAGAAGTAGCTAAATGCCATTTTTTGGAGGGTGAACTACACCTTTAACGGCATGCCCAGAAAACGAGAGACAGATGACAGGAGAGACCGAGAGAGAAATTAAGGAAGGCCACCAAGTGTAAAATGGTGGGAATGAATATAAAGTGAGGGTCAATTTCTCTCCTAATGACTCCTTGATTACATGAGTGCGGTGTCGAATCTTCAAGGGTTTAGAAATCACCTCTCAAATCTGAGGGGAATGGAAATTACAGAGCAGGACATCTCACAGCCCATTTCTAACGATGGAACAAACAGCTTTGAGATGCTCGGGAGAAATATAAAAATTGTGTGCGCGTGTGTGTGTGTGTGTGTGTGTGTTTATATCAGTGTCTGTGTAGGTGAGAAAGACAACAATCACTGTCCACTTTATTGAGCTTTACTAACCACTCTAGCACTTCACTAACCTTTTGACTTAAAGGCGCCAAAAGAAAATATGAATTTATACCTTTATCAGGCCAAGTCAGACCATGGCTGTGCTGTTAGAGGCGCTAAAAAACAGCAACATCACCCTGGGTCTAAAGGTCCATCCTCTTGTAAACAGTGCACTCACGGAAAGGCCTTATCTTGAAGTACGTGTGAGGAAAGAGAGAGAGAGAGTAAGAGACGGAAAATGTGAAGGAGAGGATGGGAGAAGAGTAATGATGTGGAGGGCAGGCCAGGCTGTGTTTAATGAGACAGAGGGAGAATGATTCATCCCCATCAGCAGACCAGCCTGCGATCGATGGCCACAGTCAGCCCGGAGCGCTAATGCCCCGAGCCTCCGTACCGCACTCACCCACACATTTACCACCCCTCCTCCTCTTCATTCATTTACTTTATGCTATGAACGCATCTGAGTGCGTGTTTCCATTTTGTGCGTGTGTAGGATAGTACGTTGCAATTAATTTAGGAATTACAAATAAAAGGTTTTTTTAAATGACACAGCATGCAGTGCATCCTCTGTAAGTATAAATAAATGATAAATAAAAAATAAATGTCAGCATTTAATATGGATTTCAAATATAAATAAATTATAATATGCTTATCTTAATTGTATTAATATAATCCATTAATGTTTTATATCTATATTTCACATACACAACTTGTTTATTTACACTTATAGTTCTGTATAATACATTATGCATTAATAAAAAAAAAATAGATTTATAATTTCTGCACTCGTATTTTCTGTATAAATGCATTAGCGCGGCATCTTTCTTAAAATAATGTTTTCACGGACTAGTGCTTAACATTGAAAGATAGCCAAGGACCATAGTCTACACTCAATTTTTTTTTTTTACTTTCACTGTTGTTACACTGTAAATAATTATTTAGAAAATAAGTTACCTGGTTGCCTTAAAATTTTGAGTTCATTGAAATTAACATTTTGAGTTAATACAATGAAATTTTTTTGAGATTCGACAACGTTTATTAAAATATTATTAAAAGACTTTGTAAGCATATTGGGCAATTGTGCGTTATTTCTGATGACGCAGTGAAACATGCCAAATAGTGCTATTTTCTTGATTTATCACATTTTTTTTTATGTGGATCAGATACAATAATATTTTGAGTTTCTATTTATTAAACAAATTTCCTTCATTGTATCAACTCAAATTTTTAATTTCAATAAACTCAACATTTTATGGCAACCAGGTTACTTACTTTTTTAAGTTAAACCAACAAAAACCAACACAATTTTTTTTACAGTGTAATTGCGCTCAAATAATTATTGTTCACATTACTTAAACTTTTGTGACTACATGAACTTAAATTTACTGAGCTGTTTCTACTAAAAATGAGTATTGACAGCTCTACTTAATAAGTGTTTGTTTGTTCAACTTAACAATGCTGAGTAAAACAAACAAACTAAGCAGTGGATCTGGTTCCCAGCATGCTTTGCAAGGGACTGCACTAGGAGAGTAAATCTAGGGATCAGGGTGTTTTTCAGTAAAGGGAAAGTTTTAGTGTTTAATGTTCAGTTATATTGGATTTTGTGGTTACCATTATTATGCAGAAGAGTGGCTGTGGAATTGGATCGAATTGGACAATATGGGATGGAATTCCTGCCCTCAATCAAATTAGTTTGTCCAATTAGAGTTATTTTTGCATTTTGTTTCTAAAAATATGCTTGTTATTTAATAGTTTTCCACTTACATTTGTGAAGCAAATAGTTGAATAAGGTAAAAATAAAAATAAAAAATGTTTTCCCCTAACATTAACTTTTATAAATTTAACATAACATTATTAAGTAAACTGAACATATACATATTATGTCAGGGTGACAAATTCAAATGGTTGTTATGTACTCAGAATGCTTTTGTCAGCTTTACTTGAATTTTTGTAGTTCATATAAGAAAATTGTTATTTGTAAAAAAAACAAACAAACAAACAAAAAAAAAACACTTAATATAGTTGCATGGAACCACTTGACGATGTTTCTTTAAATAAATTCAACAAGTCCCTTTTTTGAGTGCAGCTAATAGGTTAAATACATGCGCTGAATGTAAACGTTAAATAAAAACTTTAAATACAGTATACAATATATTTAGCAAGATACAACTCCGGCGCTGCCTTTCACTGTGCAAAAACTTTGATATTTAAATTAGCAGGTTTGTGACATTGATCATGTTGCTTCCACTGAAGCTCAAGATGCTCTATGGTTCAGTTTTAAATCATGCTGGACAACATGATCATCCGATTTTACACAAACTTGTGGAGTTCATGCATTTTTGCTGTCATTAAAGCAAAAGTGGGCCATTCCTCCCCGACCCCTCGTCTTGTGCTCCCCGCTGGAGGAGAGGTGATCAGGAGAAATCGTGGAGTCTACCTGCAGGATTAGACAGCATTACACTCTTAATCCTCCTGCCCACGTCCTCACCGAAAGAAAGAGAGAGAGAGAGAGAGAGAGAGAGAGAGAGAGAGAGAGAGAGAGAGAGAGAGAGAGAGAGAGAGAGAGGGAGGAGAAGGATATGCAAATGATAGTGATATGCTTGCACCACACAGATAACACACGTCTACCATGTGAGAAGCAGACGGTCGGCAAGACCTCACACACACACGCATAAAACCTCACACACAAACAATTCTGCATGTAAATGGCTTGTGATGAACCAGTAGAAATGCAGGTCATGAACCACACTCATGGTATTACAGAGACATGCATGATCTGTACAATTCCAGACCCTTGGATCAAATGGATTCAGTCTGACAGTTTGATTTCCTGTGTAATATAGAGCACGGCTGCTGACGGCGTGGCTCATTAGCATTCCATAACAATCACTCTCTGATCTCTCTGAATGGAAAACACCCAGCTCTCAAGATTTTTGTCAAAAGTCAACAAAAAAGAGCATTTACAACCTATTTTACTTCCGTAATGTGATGCAGTAATGTGTGTGGTGGAAGAAGTAGTATGGGACTGTATCAGTAATTCATTGGACCATAAAAAGAGTGTTTCTCTAATCAGTGAAGGCCCGAAGATGAGTTTGCTGTTGCTTATTGAGCACAACTGAATATACATTTATTCTTGGTTTATCATTTCTTTTAATCAAATATTTTGTCTCCCAGTAATATCATACAGGTACATATCTACATAAATAATATTTAAATGATATTAAATTATGTTTACTTTGTGTGCCACTTGCTTTTGGGTCTTATTGAGCATTTGAGCAATTTTGAATGTAGTGTCTTACCAGCAACTGTGCAATAAAGAATAAACTACACTAACTTATTTTAGAAAAGGCATGCAGTTACTTTTATTAGCCAAGCCAAAGCATAACATATATTGGAAACACTATTTCATTGGTCGACTTTAGACATTCAACTAACTTATAAGTACCTTTGCAACTACATGTCAACTAACTCTCATTAGAGTATTAGCAGACTGTCCACTTAAAATATGCTAACATTTTATTTCGATGTTCCCCAAAAGACATTCTACTAACTATAAGTCATTTTGAAAGAACGTGTTGACTTATTCTACTTACCTGAACCTGAACCTGAACCTGAACACCTAACCCTAATCTAACAGTCTACTACAGTCTAACCCTCCAATGAGAGTGTTCAATAGTTGACATGTAGTTGACAAGCTACTAAGTAGCATGTCTAAAGTTGACCATTGCAATAAAGTGTAAACAGTATATACTCAATAAGTTGGGAAAACCAATGAGTGGCCTATAACAATGGCCTTAAAAGCTATATAATTAAGCAAGCAAGTAAGTACATATATAGTCAAATGTGTATAGCTCATTGGTTTCAGAATTTGCTATTCCATAGCTCTGGTTCAAAAAAGCTGGTTCAGATGCTGGTGTATTGTGTCAAGCAACCGTGCACACACAAAGGTCTGAGATCAGCCATCACGACCGCTCTAAATCAAAGCCAGAGAGCCGCACTCCTGCATGGAGCCGGCGAGAAACAGCTCTGGCCAAATCCATGTCTCAGCGAGCTGGACTGCACTTCCTATGGCTTTGACAGCACTTACCAACGGGGTTCATAGAGAGACCACTGTAACAACACACACAGTGACTGCGTGGATGTTGCAGAACTTGAGTACATGGTGTGTGCACAGGCCGTGATGTGGACAGCAGGGTGTTGGGCCGTCACAATATCAGAGGAAGAAAGGAGGGATGTGGACAATTCTTCCAGAGAAAGTCACTAGGCTCAGGCCTCTGCTTCTACCCATTGATCTGATTCAAATTCAAAGCCCTGCCATTGACAAACTATAAACTCGGATCGGGACGCAAGCCCCACACACCAGCTCCCGGGAGAACGTGGCAAAGAAAAGAAATGGTCCCCTTCCCCCCACCGCAGCACTTAAAGGATTTTTCTTCATTTTTTGAGTGTTGATATTCGATAAGTCTGTGCGCCATCTGTGCCCACACCTGCCAGGTTTAAGAGAGTAAGGTGGCGAGAGAGCACATTTGAGATCCACAGGAAACAGCACTCTGAAAACAAAGCTCTCGTATCCAGCGAGTTCCTATAGGGGGATGGTGTTTATTGAATGGGACCGAGGCGTACGTTTGGGGGCTTAGCATGTGAATGAATCCACGGACACACCTGTTAATACACTGTGCCAGTACGTGGATGTTTGCAGGGGCAGGTGTATTGGCGTGCGCTGCTGAGAGAATTGGCAATGAATAGAGCGGATGGCAGATCAATACCAATCTGGAGTCAGCGCGAGGAATGCTAATAGCACACTGCTTCAGGTGGCATAAGGCCAAGAGCGGCCCCACGCTACGTTTGTGCAATCCACATGCCAAATAAACGTGATGCAAACTACACATGCATGCACAGCAGTAATTTGTATGCATATGTGTGTTACCGGCAATGTGTGAGAAGCAGTATTGAATAGAATGCCTAGGGAATATATAGAATGCATGCATTTATAGGCAAAGTATTAGATGTCTGGTTTTGCGATGACATTGCATACTTTTCCTTGGCATTCTATACAGTATTATACAGAATGGCAAGCACACTGTACCAACCAGCACTCAACCAGCAGCCATATCACCCTGT